>NW_026904142.1:0-104033 GCF_024500275.1 Phycodurus eques | reverse complement strand
TCATGTTACAATTTAGGCAAAGGCCTACTTCTGGAGCGAAACTGAATGTTTGGACGGTCGCCTTTCGGCCCCAAAACCGTCCAGAGACTCAGGGGAGGCCTCCCATGAAAGCTGGATTCCCACAGAGCGTTCGTTTCAAATCTTAGCCCACTAGTTTGAAATTAAGCACCCTAAAAGTCGCGCCAGATTCACAGAGGTCCTCATGTTACAATTTAGGCAATAAAGGCCTCCTCCTGGAGCGAAACTGAATGTTTGGACGGTCGCCTTTCGGCCCCACAACCGTCCAGAGACTCGGGGGAGGCCTCCCATGAAAGCTGGATTCCAACCGATCGTTTGTTTCAAATCTTAGCCCACTAGTTCGAAATTAAGCACCCGAAAAGTCGCGCCAAATTCACAGAGGTCCTCATGTTAAAATTTAGGCAATAAAGGCCTACTACTGGAGCAAAACTGAATGTTTGGAAGATCGCCATTCGGTCCCATAACCGTCCAGAGACTCGGGGGAGGCCTCCCCTGAAAGGTGGATTCGAACCGATCCAGTGTGTCGAACGTCAGCTCACTGGCTCAAACTTAAGCGCTGAAAAGTCCTGCCAAAATCACAAAGGTCGTCATGTTACAATTTAGGCAATAAAGGCCTACTCCTGGAGCGAAACTGAATGTTTGGAGGGCACCGCTCGGCCCCACAACCGTCCAGAGACTCGGGGGTGGCCTCCTCTGAAAGGTGGATTCACACCGATCGAGTGTGTCGAACGTCAGCTCACTGCCTCAAACTTAAGTGCTCAAAAGTCCTGCCAAAATCACAAAGGTCGTCATGTTACAATTTAGGCAATAAAGGCCGACTCCTGGAGCGAAACTGAATGTTTGGACGGGCATCGCTCGGCCCCACAACCGTCAAGAGACTCGGGGTACGCCTCCCCTGAAAGCTGAATTCCAACCGATCGTTTGTTTCAAATCTTAGCCCACTAGTTCGAAATTAAGCACCCGAAAAGTCAGGCCAAATTCACAGGGTCCTCATGTTACAATTTAGGCAATAAAGGCCTACTCCAGGAGCGAAACTGAATGTTTGTACGGGCGCCGCTCGGCCCCACAACCGTCCATAGACTCGGGGTGTCCTCCCCTTAAAGCTGGATTCCTACCGATCGTTTGTATCAGATCTTAGCCCACTAGTTTGAAATTAAGCACCCTAAAAGTCATGCCAGATTCACAGAGGTCCTCATGATACAATTTAGGCAATAAAGGCCTCCTCCTGGAGCGAAACTGAATGTTTGGACAGGCACCGCTCGGCCCCACAACCGTCCAGAGACTCGGGGTACGCCTCCCCTGAAAGCTGAATTCCAACCGATCGTTTGTTTCAAATCTTAGCCCACGAGTTTGAAATTAAGCACCCTAAAAGTCGCGCCAAATTCACAGAGGTCCTCATGTTACAATTTAGGCAATAAAGGCCTACCACTGGAGCGAAACTGAATGTTTGGACGGGCACCGCTCGGCCCCACAACCATCCAGAGACTCGGGGTACGCCTCCCCTGAAAGCTGAATTCCAACCGATCGTTTGTTTCAAATCTTAGCCCACTAGTTTGAAATTAAGCACCCTAAAAGTCATGCCAGATTCACAGAGGTCCTCATGTTACAATTTAGGCAATAAAGGCCTCCTCCTGGAGCGAAACTGAATGTTTGGACGGGCACCGCTCGGCCCCACAACCGTCCAGAGCCTCTGGGTACGCCTCCCCTGAAAGCTGAATTCCAACCGAACGTTGGTTTCAAATCTTAGCCCACGAGTTTGAAATTAAGCACCCTAAAAGTCGCGCCAAATTCACAGAGGTCCTCATGTTACAATTTAGTCAATAAAGGCCAACTCCTGGAGCGAAACTTCATATTTGGACGGGCGCCGGTTGGCCCTACAAACGTCCAGAGATTCGGGGGTTGCCTCCCCTGAAAGGTGGATTCACACCGATCGAGTGTGTCGAACGTCAGCTCACTGCCTCAAATTTAAGCGCTCAAAAGTCCTGCCAAAATCACAAAGGTCGTCATGTTACAATTTAGTCAATAAAGGCCTACTACTTGAGCGATACAGAGTGCTTAGACGATCGCCGCTCGGCCCCACATCCGTCCAGAGACTCGGGGTAGGCCTCCCCTGAAAGCTGAATTCCAACCGATCGTTTGTTTCAAATCCTAGCCCACTAGATCGAAATTAAGCACCCTAAAAGTCGCGCCAAATTCACAGAGGTCCTCATGTTACAATTTAGGCGATAAAGGCCTACTCCTTAAGCAAAACTGAATGTTTAGACGGGCACCACTCGGCCCCACAACCGTCCAGAGACTCGGTGGTGGCTTCCCCTGAAAGGTGGCTTCACACTGATCGAGTGTGTCGAACGTCAGTTTACTGGCTCAAACTTAAGCGCTCAAAAGTCCTTCCAAAATCCAAAAAGGTCGTCATGTTACAATTTAGGCAATAAAGGCCTACCACTGGAGCGAAACTGAATGTTTGGACGGGCACCGCTCGGCCCCACAACCATCCAGAGACTCGGGGTACGCCTCCCCTGAAAGCTGAATTCCAACCGATCGTTTGTTTCAAATCTTAGCCCACTAGTTTGAAATTAAGAACCCTAAAAGTCATGCCAGATTCAAAGAGGTCCTCATGTTACAATTTAGGCAATAAGGCCTCCTCCTGGAGCGAAACTGAATGTTTGGACGGGCACCGCTCGGCCCCACAACCGTCCAGAGACTCGGGGTAGGCCTCCCCTGAAAGCTGAATTCCAACCGATCGTTTGTTTCAAATCCTAGCCCACTAGATCGAAATTAAGCACCCTAAAAGTCGCGCCAAATTCACAGAGGTCCTCATGTTACAATTTAGGCGATAAAGGCCTACTCCTTAAGCAAAACTGAATGTTTAGACGGGCACCACTCGGCCCCACAACCGTCCAGAGACTCGGTGGTGGCTTCCCCTGAAAGGTGGCTTCACACTGATCGAGTGTGTCGAACGTCAGTTTACTGGCTCAAACTTAAGCGCTCAAAAGTCCTTCCAAAATCCAAAAAGGTCGTCATGTTACAATTTAGGCAATAAAGGCCTACCACTGGAGCGAAACTGAATGTTTGGACGGGCACCGCTCGGCCCCACAACCATCCAGAGACTCGGGGTACGCCTCCCCTGAAAGCTGAATTCCAACCGATCGTTTGTTTCAAATCTTAGCCCACTAGTTTGAAATTAAGAACCCTAAAAGTCATGCCAGATTCAAAGAGGTCCTCATGTTACAATTTAGGCAATAAGGCCTCCTCCTGGAGCGAAACTGAATGTTTGGACGGGCACCGCTCGGCCCCACAACCGTCCAGAGACTCGGGGTACGCCTCCCCTGAAAGCTGAATTCCAACCGATCGTTTGTTTCAAATCTTAGACCACGAGTTTTAAATTAAGCACCCTAAAAGTCCTGCCAGATTCACAGAGGTCCTCATGTTACAATTTCGGCAATAAAGGCCTACTTCTGGAGCGAAACTGAATGTTTGGACGGGCGCCGCTCGGCCCCACAACCGTCCAGAGACTCGGGGTATGCCTCCCCTGAAAGGTGGATTCGCACCAATCCAGTGTGTCGAACGTCAGCTCACTGGCTCAAACTTAAGCACTGAAAAGTCCTGCCAAAATCACAAAGGTCGTCATGTTACAATTTAGGCAATAAAGGCCTCCTCCTGGAGCGAAACTGAATGTTTGGACGGGCACCGCTCGGCCCCACAACCGTCCAGAGACTCGGGGTACGCCTCCCCTGAAAGCTGAATTCCAACCGATCGTTTGTTTCAAATCTTAGCACACGAGTTTTAAATTAAGCACCCTAAAAGTCCTGCCAGATTCACAGAGGTCCTCATGTTACAATTTCTGCAATAAAGGCCTACTTCTGGAGCGAAACTGAATGTTTGGATGGGCGCCGCTCGGCCCCACAACCGTCCAGAGACTCGGGGTATGCCTCCCCTGAAAGGTGGATTCGCACCAATCCAGTGTGTCGAACGTCAGCTCACTGGCTCAAACTTAAGCGCTGCAAAGTCCTGCCAAAATCACAAAGGTCGTCATGTTACAATTTAGGCAATAAAGGCCTACTCCTGGAGCGAAACTGAATGTTTGGACGGGCACCGCTCGGCCCCACAACCGTCCAGAGACTCGGGGTATGCCTCCCCTGAAAGCTGAATTCCAACCGATCGTTTGTATCAAATCTTAGCCCACTAGTTCGAAATTAAGCACCCGAAAAGTCAGGCCAAATTCACAGGGTCCTCATGTTACAATTTAGGCAATAAAGGCCTCCTCCTGGAGCGAAACTGAATGTTTGGAGGGCACCGCTCAGCCCCACAACCGTCCAGAGACTCTGGGGTGGCCTCCCCTGAAAGGTGGATTCACACCGACCGAGTGTGTCGAACGTCAGCTCACTGCCTCAAACTTAAGTGCTCAAAAGTCCTGCCAAAATCACAAAGGTCGTCATGTTACAATTTAGGCAATAAAGGCCGACTCCTGGAGCGAAACTGAATGTTTGGACGGGCACCGCTCGGCCCCACAACCGTCCAGAGACTCGGGGTACGCCTCCCCTGAAAGCTAAATTCCAACCGATCGTTTGTTTCAAATCTTAGCCCACGAGTTTGAAATTAAGCACCCTAAAAGTCGCGCCAAATTCACAGAGGTCCTCCTGTTACAATTTCGGCAATAAAGGCCTACTTCTGGAGCGAAACTGAATGTTTGGACGGGCGCCGCTCGGCCCCACAACCGTCCAGAGACTCGGGGTATGCCTCCCCTGAAAGGTGGATTCGCACCAATCCAGTGTGTCGAACGTCAGCTCACTGGCTCAAACTTAAGCGCTGAAAAGTCCTGCCAAAATCACAAAGGTCGTCATGTTACAATTTAGGCAATAAAGGCCTACTCCTGGAGCGAAACTGAATGTTTGGACGGGCACCGCTCGGCCCCACAACCGTCCAGAGACTCGGGGGAGGCCTCCCATGAAAGCTGGATTCCACCCGATTGTTTGTTTCAAATCTTAGCCCACTAGTTCGAAATTAAGCACCCGAAAAGTAGCGCCAAATTCACAGAGGTCCTCATGTTAAAATTTAGGCAATAAAGGCCTACTACTGGAGCAAAACTGAATGTTTGGAAGGTCGCCATTCGGTCCCATAACCGTCCAGAGACTCGGGGGAGGCCTCCCCTGAAAGGTGGATTCGAACCGATCCAGTGTGTCGAACGTCAGCTCACTGGCTAAAACTTAAGCGCTCAAAAGTCTTGCCAAAATCACAAAGGTCGTCATGTTACAATTTAGTCAATAAAGGCCTACTACTTGAGCGATACGGAGTGCTTAGACGATCGCCGCTCGGCCCCACATCCGTCCAGAGACTCGGGGTAGGCCTCCCCTGAAACCTGAATTCCAACCGATCGTTTGTTTCAAATCCTAGCCCACTAGATCGAAATTAAGCACCCTAAAAGTCGCGCCAAATTCACAGAGGTCCTCATGTTACAATTTAGGCAATAAAGGCCTACTCCTGGAGAGAAACTGAATGTTTGGACGGGCACCACTCGGCCCCACAACCGTCCAGAGACTCTGTGGTGGCTTCCCCTGAAAGGTGACTTCACACTGATCGAGTGTGTCGAACGTCAGTTTACTGGCTCAAACTTAAGCGCTCAAAAGTCCTTCCAAAATCCAAAAAGGTCGTCATGTTACAATTCAGGCAATAAATGCCAACTCCTGGAGCGAAACTGAATGTTTGGACGGGTGCCGCTCGGCCCCACAACCGTCCAGAGACTCGGGGGAGATCTCCCCTGAAAGCTGGATCACTACCAATCGTTTGTATCAAATCTTAGCCCACTATTTCGAAATTAAGCACCCTAAAAGTCGCGCCAAATTCACAGAGGTCCTCATGTTACAATTTAGGCAATAAAGGCCTACTCCTGGAGCAAAACTGAATGTTTGGACGTGCACCACTCGGCCCCACAACCGTCCAGAGACTCGGTGGTGGCTTCCCTTGAAAGGTGGCTTCACACTGATCGAGTGTGTCGAACGTCAGCTTACTGGCTCAAACCTAAGCGCTCAAAAGTCCTTCCAAAATCCAAAAAGGTCATCATGTTACAATTCAGGCAATAAATGCCAACTCCTGGAGCGAAACTGAATGTTTGGACGGGTGCCGCTCGGCCCCACAACCGTCCAGAGACTCGGGGGAGATCTCCCCTGAAAGCTGGATTACTACCAATTGTTTGTATCAAATCTCAGCCCACTATTTCGAAATTAAGCACCCTAAAAGTCGCGCCAAATTCACAGAGGTCCTCATGTTACAATTTAGGCAATAAAGGCCTACCACTGGAGCGAAACTGAATGTTTGGACGGGCACCGCTCGGCCCCACAACCATCCAGAGACTCTGGGTACGCCTCCCATGAAAGCTGAATTCCAACCGAACGTTGGTTTCAAATCTTAGCCCACTAGTTTGATATTAAACACCCGAAAAGTCGCGCCAAATTCACAGAGGTCCTCATGTTACAATTTAGTCAATAAAGGCCAACTCCTGGAGCGAAACTTCATATTTGGACGGGCGCCGGTTGGCCCTACAAACATCCAGAGACTCGGGGGTTGCCTCCCCTGAAAGGTGGATTCACACCGATCGAGTGTGTCGAACGTCAGCTCACTGCCTCAAATTTAAGCGCTCAAAAGTCTTGCCAAAATCACAAAGGTCGTCATGTTACAATTTAGTCAATGAAGGCCTACTACTTGAGCGATACGGAGTGCTTAGACGATCGCCGCTCGGCCCCACATCCGTCCAGAGACTCGGGGTAGGCCTCCCCTGAAAGCTGAATTCCAACCGATCGTTTGTTTCAAATACTAGCCCACTAGATCGAAATTAAGCACCCTAAAAGTCGCTCCAAATTCACAGAGGTCCTCATGTTACAATTTAGGCAATAAAGGCCTACTCCTGGAGCGAAACTGAATGTTTGGACGGGCACCACTCGGCCCCACAACCGTCCAGAGACTCGGTGGTGGCTTCCCCTGAAAGGTGGCTTCACACTGATCGAGTGTGTCGAACGTAAGTTTACTGGCTCTAACTTAAGCGCTCAAAAGTCCTTCCAAAATCCAAAAAGGTCGTCATGTTACAATTCAGGCAATAAATGCCAACTCCTGGAGCGAAACTGAATGTTTGGACGGGTGCCGCTCGGCCCCACAACCGTCCAGAGACTCGGGGGAGATCTCCCCTGAAAGCTGGATTACTACCAATCGTTTGTATCAAATCTTAGCCCACTATTTCGAAATTAAGCACCCTAAAAGTCGCGCCAAATTCACAGAGGTCCTCATGTTACAATTTAGGCAATAAAGGCCTACTCCTGGAGCGAAACTGAATGTTTGGACGTGCACCACTCGGCCCCACAACCGTCCAGAGACTCGGTGGTGGCTTCCCCTGAAAGGTGGCTTCACACTGATCGAGTGTGTCGAACGTCAGCTTACTGGCTCAAACCTAAGCGCTCAAAAGTCCTTCCAAAATCCAAAAAGGTCGTCATGTTACAATTCAGGCAATAAATGCCAACTCCTGGAGCGAAACTGAATGTTTGGACGGGTGCCGCTCGGCCCCACAACCGTCCAGAGACTCGGGGGAGATCTCCCCTGAAAGCTGGATTACTACCAATCGTTTGTATCAAATCTTAGCCCACTATTTCGAAATTAGGCACCCTAAAAGTCGCGCCAAATTCACAGAGGTCCTCATGTTACAATTTAGGCAATAAAGGCCTACCACTGGAGCGAAATGTTACAATTTAGGCAATAAAGGCCTACTCCTGGAGCGAAACTGAATGTTTGGACGGGCACCACTCGGCCCCACAACCGTCCAGAGACTCGGTGGTGGCTTCCCCTGAAAGGTGGCTTCACACTGATCGAGTGTGTCGAACGTAAGTTTACTGGCTCTAACTTAAGCGCTCAAAAGTCCTTCCAAAATCCAAAAAGGTCGTCATGTTACAATTCAGGCAATAAATGCCAACTCCTGGAGCGAAACTGAATGTTTGGACGGGTGCCGCTCGGCCCCACAACCGTCCAGAGACTCGGGGGAGATCTCCCCTGAAAGCTGGATTACTACCAATCGTTTGTATCAAATCTTAGCCCACTATTTCGAAATTAAGCACCCTAAAAGTCGCGCCAAATTCACAGAGGTCCTCATGTTACAATTTAGGCAATAAAGGCCTACTCCTGGAGCGAAACTGAATGTTTGGACGTGCACCACTCGGCCCCACAACCGTCCAGAGACTCGGTGGTGGCTTCCGCTGAAAGGTGGCTTCACACTGATCGAGTGTGTCGAACGTCAGCTTACTGGCTCAAACCTAAGCGCTCAAAAGTCCTTCCAAAATCCAAAAAGGTCGTCATGTTACAATTCAGGCAATAAATGCCAACTCCTGGAGCGAAACTGAATGTTTGGACGGGTGCCGCTCGGCCCCACAACCGTCCAGAGACTCGGGGGAGATCTCCCCTGAAAGCTGGATTACTACCAATCGTTTGTATCAAATCTTAGCCCACTATTTCGAAATTAGGCACCCTAAAAGTCGCGCCAAATTCACAGAGGTCCTCATGTTACAATTTAGGCAATAAAGGCCTCCTCCTGGAGCGAAACTGAATGTTTGGACGGGCACCGCTCGGCCCCACAACCGTCCAGAGACTCTGGGTACGCCTCCCCTGAAAGCTGAATTCCAACCGAACATTGGTTTCAAATCTTAGCCCACTAGTTTGAAATTAAACACCCGAAAAGTCGCGCCAAATTCACAGAGGTCCTCATGTTACAATTTAGTCAATAAAGGCCAACTCCTGGAGCGAAACTTCATATTTGGACGGCCGCCGGTTGGCCCTACAAACGTCCAGAGACTCGGGGGTTGCCTCCCCTTAAAGGTGGATTCACACCGATCGAGTGTGTCGAACTTTAGCTCACTGCCTCAAATTTAAGCGCTCAAAACTCCTGCCAAAATCACAAAGGTCGTCATGTTACAATTTAGGAAAAGGCCTACTTCTGGAGCGAAACTGAATGTTTGGACGGTCGCCTTTCGGCCCCAAAACCGTCCAGAGACTCAGGGGAGGCCTCCCATGAAAGCTGGATTCCCACAGAGTGTTCGTTTCAAATCTTAGCTCACTAGTTTGAAATTAAGCACCCTAAAAGTCGCGCCAGATTCACAGAGGTCCTCATGTTACAATTTAGGCAATAAAGGCCTCCTCCTGGAGCGAAACTGAATGTTTGGACGGTCGCCTTTCGGCCCCACAACCGTCCAGAGACTCGGGGGAGGCCTCCCATGAAAGCTGGATTCCAACCGATCGTTTGTTTCAAATCTTAGCCCACTAGTTCGAAATTAAGCACCCGAAAAGTCGCGCCAAATTCACAGAGGTCCTCATGTTAAAATTTAGGCAATAAAGGCCTACTACTGGAGCAAAACTGAATGTTTGGAAGATCGCCATTCGGTCCCATAACCGTCCAGAGACTCGGGGGAGGCCTCCCCTGAAAGGTGGATTCGAACCGATCCAGTGTGTCGAACGTCAGCTCACTGGCTAAAACTTAAGCGCTCAAAAGTCTTGCCAAAATCACAAAGGTCGTCATGTTACAATTTAGTCAGTAAAGGCCTACTACTTGAGCGATACGGAGTGCTTCGACGATCGCCGCTCGGCCCCACATCCGTCCAGAGACTCGGGGTAGGCCTCCCCTCAAAGCTGAATTCCAACCGATCGTTTATTTCAAATCCTAGCCCACTAGATCGAAATTAAGCACCCTAAAAGTCGCGCCAAATTCACAGAGGTCCTCATGTTACAATTTAGGCAATAAAGGCCTACTCCTGGAGCGAAACTGAATGTTTGGAAGGGCACCACTCGGCCCCACAAATGTCCAGAGACTCGGTGGTGGCTTCCCCTGAAAGGTGGCTTCACACTGATCGAGTGTGTCGAACGTCAGTTTACTGGCTCAAACTTAAGCGCTCAAAAGTCCTTCCAAAATCCAAAAAGGTTGTCATGTTACAATTCAGGCAATAAATGCCAACTCCTGGAGCGAAACTGAATGTTTGGACGGGTGCCGCTCGGCCCCACAACCGTCCAGAGACTCGGGGGAGATCTCCCCTGAAAGCTGGATTACTACCAATCGTTTGTTTCAAATCTTAGCCCACTATTTCGAAATTAAGCACCCTAAAAGTCGCGCCAAATTCACAGAGGTCCTCATGTTACAATTTAGGCAATAAAGGCCTACCACTGGAGCGAAACTGAATGTTTGGACGGGCACCGCTCGGCCCCAAAACCATCCAGAGACTCGGGGTACGCCTCCCCTGAAAGCTGAATTCCATCCGATCGTTTGTTTCAAATCTTAGCCCACTAGTTTGAAATTAAGCACCCTAAAAGTCATGCCAGATTCACAGAGGTCCTCATGTTACAATTTAGGCAATAAAGGCCTCCTCCTGGAGCGAAACTGAATGTTTGGACGGGCACCGCTCGGCCCCACAACCGTCCAGAGACTCGGGGTACGCCTCCCCTGAAAGCTGAATTCCAACCGATCGTTTGTTTCAAATCTTAGCCCACGAGTTTTAAATTAAGCACCCTAAAAGTCCTGCCAGATTCACAGAGGTCCTCATGTTACAATTTCGGCAATAAAGGCCTACTTCTGGAGCGAAACTGAATGTTTGGACGGGCACCGCTCGGCCCCACAACCGTCCAGAGACTCGGGGTATGCCTCCCCTGAAAGGTGGATTCGCACCAATCCAGTGTGTCGAACGTCAGCTCACTGGCTCAAACTTAAGCGCTCAAAAGTCCTGCCAAAATCACAAAGGTCGTCATGTTACAATTTAGGCAATAAAGGCCTACTCCTGGAGCGAAACTGAATGTTTGGACGGTCGCCTTTCGGCCCCACAACCGTCCAGAGACTCGGGGGAGGCCTCCCATGAAAGCTGGATTCCAACCGATCGTTTGTTTCAAATCTTAGCCCACTAGTTCGAAATTAAGCACCCGAAAAGTCGCGCCAAATTCACAGAGGTCCTCATGTTAAAATTTAGGCAATAAAGGCCTACTACTGGAGCAAAACTGAATGTTTGGAAGGTCGCCATTCGGTCCCATAACCGTCCAGAGACTCGGGGGAGGCCTCCCCTGAAAGGTGTATTCGAACCGATCCATTGTGTCGAACGTCAGCTCACTGGCTAAAACTTAAGCGCTCAAAAGTCTTGCCAAAATCACAAAGGTCGTCATGTTACAATTTAGTCAATAAAGGCCTTCTACTTGAGCGATACGGAGTGCTTAGACGATCGCCGCTCGGCCCCACAACTGTCCAGAGACTCGGGAGAGATCTCCCCTGAAAGCTGGATTACTACCAATCGTTTGTATCAAATCTTAGCCCACTATTTCGAAATTAAGCACCCTAAAAGTCGCGCCAAATTCACAGAGGTCCTCATTTTACAATTTTTAGGCAATAAAGGCCTACCACTGGAGCGAAACTGAATGTTTGGACGGGCACCGCTCGGCCCCACAACCATCCAGAGACTCGGGGTACGCCTCCCCTGAAAGCTGAATTCCAACCGATCGTTTGTTTCAAATCTTAGCCCACTAGTTTGAAATTAAGCACCCTAAAATTCATGCCAGATTCACAGAGGTCCTCATGTTACAATTTAGGCAATAAAGGCCTCCTCCTGGAGCGAAACTGAATGTTTGGACGGGCACCGCTCGGCCCCACAACCGTCCAGAGACTCGGGGTACGCCTCCCTTGAAAGCTGAATTCCAACCGATCGTTTGTTTAAAATCTTAGCCCACGAGTTTTAAATTAAGCACCCTAAAAGTCCTGCCAGATTCACAGAGGTCCTCATGTTACAATTTCGGCAATAAAGGCCTACTTCTGGAGCGAAACTGAATGTTTGGACGGGCGCCGCTCGGCCCCACAACCGTCCAGAGAATCGGGGTATGCCTCCCCTGAAAGGTGGATTCGCACCAATCCAGTGTGTCGAACGTCAGCTCACTGGCTCAAACTTAAGCGCTGAAAAGTCCTGCCAAAATCACAAAGGTCGTCATGTTACAATTTAGGCAATAAAGGCCTACTCCTGGAGCGAAACTGAATGTTTGGACGGGCACCGCTCGGCCCCACAACCGTCCAGAGACTCGGGGTATGCCTCCCCTGAAAGCTGAATTCCAACCGATCGTTTGTATCAAATCTTAGCCACTAGTTCGAAATTAAGCACCCGAAAAGTCAGGCCAAATTCACAGGGTCCTCATGTTACAATTTAGGCAATAAAGGCCTCCTCCTGGAGCGAAACTGAATGTTTGGAGGGCACCGCTCAGCCCAACAACCGTCCAGAGACTCTGGGGTGGCCTCCCCTGAAAGGTGGATTCACACCGACCGAGTGTGTCGAACGTCAGCTCACTGCCTCAAACTTAAGTGCTCAAAAGTCCTGCCAAAATCACAAAGGTCGTCATGTTACAATTTAGGCAATAAAGGCCGACTCCTGGAGCGAAACTGAATGTTTGGACGGGCACCGCTCGGCCCCACAACCGTCCAGAGACTCGGGGTACGCCTCCCCTGAAAGCTGAATTCCAACCGATCGTTTGTTTCAAATCTTAGCCCACGAGTTTGAAATTAAGCACCCTAAAAGTCGCGCCAAATTCACAGAGGTCCTCATGTTACAATTTAGGCAATAAAGGCCTACTCCTGGAACTAAACTGAATGTTTGGACGGGCACCACTCGGCCCCACAACCGTCCAGAGACTCGGTGGTGGCTTCCCCTTAAAGGTGGCTTCACACTGATCGAGTGTGTCGAACGTCAGCTTACTGGCTCAAACTTAAGCGCTCAAAAGTCCTTCCAAAATCCAAAAAGGTCGTCATGTTACAATTCAGGCAATAAATGCCAACTCCTGGAGCGAAACTGAATGTTTGGACGGGTGCCGCTCGGCCCCACAACCGTCCAGAGACTCGGGGGAGATCTCCCCTGAAAGCTGGATTACTACCAATCGTTTGTATCAAATCTTAGCCCACTATTTCGAAATTAAGCACCCTAAAAGTCGCGCGAAATTCACAGAGGTCCTCATGTTACAATTTAGGCAATAAAGGCCTCCTCCTGGAGCGAATATGAATGTTTGGACGGGCACCGCTCGGCCCCACAACCGTCCAGAGACTCGGGGTACGCCTCCCCTGAAAGCTGAATTCCAACCGAACGTTGGTTTCAAATCTTAGCCCACTAGTTTGAAATTAAGCACCCTAAAAGTCATGCCAGATTCACAGAGGTCCTCATGTTACAATTTAGGCAATAAAGGCCTCCTCCTGGAGCGAAACTGAATGTTTGGACGGGCACCGCTCGGCCCCACAACCGTCCAGAGACTCGGGGTACGCCTCCCCTGAAAGCTGAATTCCAACCGATCGTTTGTTTCAAATCTTAGCCCACGAGTTTGAAATTAAGCACCCTAAAAGTCCTGCCAGATTCACAGAGGTCCTCATGTTACAATTTCGGCAATAAAGGCCTACTTCTGGAGCGAAACTGAATGTTTGGACGGGCACCGCTCGGCCCCACAACCGTCCAGAGACTCGGGGTATGCCTCCCCTGAAAGGTGGATTCCCACCAATCCAGTGTGTCGAACGTCAGCTCACTGGCTCAAACTTAAGCGCTCAAAAGTCCTGCCAAAATCACAAAGGTCGTCATGTTACAATTTAGGCAATAAAGGCCTACTCCTGGAGCGAAACTGAATGTTTGGACGGTCGCCTTTCGGCCCCACAACCGTCCAGAGACTCGGGGGAGGCCTCCCATGAAAGCTGGATTCCAACCGATCGTTTGTTTCAAATCTTAGCCCACTAGTTCGAAATTAAGCACCCGAAAAGTCGCGCCAAATTCACAGAGGTCCTCATGTTAAAATTTAGGCAATAAAGGCCTACTACTGGAGCAAAACTGAATGTTTGGAAGGTCGCCATTCGGTCCCATAACCGTCCAGAGACTCGGGGGAGGCCTCCCCTGAAAGGTGTATTCGAACCGATCCATTGTGTCGAACGTCAGCTCACTGGCTAAAACTTAAGCGCTCAAAAGTCTTGCCAAAATCACAAAGGTCGTCATGTTACAATTTAGTCAATAAAGGCCTACTACTTGAGCGATACGGAGTGCTTAGACGATCGCCGCTCGGCCCCACATCCGTCCAGAGACTCGGGGTAGGCCTCCCCTCAAAGCTGAATTCCAACCGATCGTTTGTTTCAAATCCTAGCCCACTAGATTGAAATTAAGCACCCTAAAAGTCGCGCCAAATTCACAGAGGTCCTCATGTTACAATTTAGGCAATAAAGGCCTACTCCTGGAGCGAAACTGAATGTTTGGACGGGCACCACTCGGCCCCACAACCGTCCAGAGACTCGGTGGTGGCTTCCCCTGAAAGGTGGCTTCACACTGATCGAGTGTGTCGAACGTCAGTTTACTGGCTCAAACTTAAGCGCTCAAAAGTCCTTCCAAAATCCAAAAAGGTCGTCATGTTACAATTCAGGCAATAAATGCCAACTCCTGGAGCGAAACTGAATGTTTGGACGGGTGCCGCTCGGCCCCACAACTGTCCAGAGACTCGGGAGAGATCTCCCCTGAAAGCTGGATTACTACCAATCGTTTGTATCAAATCTTAGCCCACTATTTCGAAATTAAGCACCCTAAAAGTCGCGCCAAATTCACAGAGGTCCTCATTTTACAATTTAGGCAATAAAGGCCTACCACTGGAGCGAAACTGAATGTTTGGACGGGCACCGCTCGGCCCCACAACCATCCAGAGACTCGGGGTACGCCTCCCCTGAAAGCTGAATTCCAACCGATCGTTTGTTTCAAATCTTAGCCCACTAGTTTGAAATTAAGCACCCTAAAAGTCATGCCAGATTCACAGAGGTCCTCATGTTACAATTTAGGCAATAAAGGCCTCTCCTGGAGCGAAACTGAATGTTTGGACGGGCACCGCTCGGCCCCACAACCGTCCAGAGACTCGGGGTACGCCTCCCTTGAAAGCTGAATTCCAACCGATCGTTTGTTTAAAATCTTAGCCCACGAGTTTTAAATTAAGCACCCTAAAAGTCCTGCCAGATTCACAGAGGTCCTCATGTTACAATTTCGGCAATAAAGGCCTACTTCTGGAGCGAAACTGAATGTTTGGACGGGCGCCGCTCGGCCCCACAACCGTCCAGAGAATCGGGGTATGCCTCCCCTGAAAGGTGGATTCGCACCAATCCAGTGTGTCGAACGTCAGCTCACTGGCTCAAACTTAAGCGCTGAAAAGTCCTGCCAAAATCACAAAGGTCGTCATGTTACAATTTAGGCAATAAAGGCCTACTCCTGGAGCGAAACTGAATGTTTGGACGGGCACCGCTCGGCCCCACAACCGTCCAGAGACTCGGGGTATGCCTCCCCTGAAAGCTGAATTCCAACCGATCGTTTGTATCAAATCTTAGCCACTAGTTCGAAATTAAGCACCCGAAAAGTCAGGCCAAATTCACAGGGTCCTCATGTTACAATTTAGGCAATAAAGGCCTCCTCCTGGAGCGAAACTGAATGTTTGGAGGGCACCGCTCAGCCCAACAACCGTCCAGAGACTCTGGGGTGGCCTCCCCTGAAAGGTGGATTCACACCGACCGAGTGTGTCGAACGTCAGCTCACTGCCTCAAACTTAAGTGCTCAAAAGTCCTGCCAAAATCACAAAGGTCGTCATGTTACAATTTAGGCAATAAAGGCCGACTCCTGGAGCGAAACTGAATGTTTGGACGGGCACCGCTCGGCCCCACAACCGTCCAGAGACTCGGGGTACGCCTCCCCTGAAAGCTGAATTCCAACCGATCGTTTGTTTCAAATCTTAGCCCACGAGTTTGAAATTAAGCACCCTAAAAGTCGCGCCAAATTCACAGAGGTCCTCATGTTACAATTTAGGCAATAAAGGCCTACTCCTGGAACTAAACTGAATGTTTGGACGGGCACCACTCGGCCCCACAACCGTCCAGAGACTCGGTGGTGGCTTCCCCTTAAAGGTGGCTTCACACTGATCGAGTGTGTCGAACGTCAGCTTACTGGCTCAAACTTAAGCGCTCAAAAGTCCTTCCAAAATCCAAAAAGGTCGTCATGTTACAATTCAGGCAATAAATGCCAACTCCTGGAGCGAAACTGAATGTTTGGACGGGTGCCGCTCGGCCCCACAACCGTCCAGAGACTCGGGGGAGATCTCCCCTGAAAGCTGGATTACTACCAATCGTTTGTATCAAATCTTAGCCCACTATTTCGAAATTAAGCACCCTAAAAGTCGCGCGAAATTCACAGAGGTCCTCATGTTACAATTTAGGCAATAAAGGCCTCCTCCTGGAGCGAATATGAATGTTTGGACGGGCACCACTCGGCCCCACAACCGTCCAGAGACTCGGGGTACGCCTCCCCTGAAAGCTGAATTCCAACCGAACGTTGGTTTCAAATCTTAGCCCACTAGTTTGAAATTAAACACCCGAAAAGTCGCGCCAAATTCACAGAGGTCCTCATGTTACAATTTAGTCAATAAAGGCCAACTCCTGGAGCGAAACTTCATATTTGGACGGGCGCCGGTTTGCCCAACAAACGTCCAGAGACTCGGGGATTGCCTCCCCTGAAAGGTGGATTCACACCGATCGAGTGTGTCGAACGTCAGCTCACTGCCTCAAATTTAAGCGCTCACAAGTCCTGCCAAAATTACAAAGGTCGTCATGTTACAATTTAGGCAATAAAGGCCTACTTCTGGAGCGAAACTGAATGTTTGGACGGTCGCCTTTCGGCCCCAAAACCGTCCAGAGACTCAGGGGAGGCCTCCCATGAAAGCTGGATTCCCACAGAGCGTTCCTTTAAAATCTTAGCCCACTAGTTTGAAATTAAGCACCCTAAAAGTCATGCCAGATTCACAGAGGTCCTCATGTTACAATTTAGGCAATAAAGGCCTCCTCCTGGAGCGAAACTGAATGTTTGGACAGGAACCGCTCGGCCCCACAACCGTCCAGAGTCTCGGGGGTGGCCTCCCCTGAAAGGTGGATTCGAACCGATCAAGTGTGTCGAACATAAGATCACTGGCTCAAACTTAAGCGCTCAAAAGTCCTGCCAAAATCACAAAGGTCGTCATGTTACAATTTAGGCAATAAAGGCCTACTCCTGGAGCGAAACTGAATGTTTGGACGGTCGCCTTTCGGCCCCACAACCGTCCAGAGACTCGGGGGAGGCCTCTCATTAAAGCTGGATTCCAACCGATCGTTTGGTTCAAATCTTAGCCCACTAGTTCGAAATTAAGCACCCGAAAAGTCGCGCCAAATTCACAGAGGTCCTCATGTTAAAATTTAGGCAATAAAGGCCTACTACTGGAGCAAAACTGAATGTTTGGAAGGTCGCCATTCGGTCCCATAACCGTCCAGAGACTCGGTGGTGGCTTCCCCTGAAAGGTGGCTTCACACTGATCGAGTGTGTCGAACGTCAGCTTACTGGCTCAAACTTAAGCGCTCAAAAGTCCTTCCAAAATCCAAAAAGGTCGTCATGTTACAATTCAGGCAATAAATGCCAACTCCTGGAGCGAAACTGAATGTTTGGACGGGTGCCGCTCGGCCCCACAACCGCCCAGAGACTCGGTGGAGATCTCCCCTGAAAGCTGGATTACTACCAATCGTTTGTTTCAAATCTTAGCCCACTATTTCGAAATTAAGCACCCTAAAAGTCGCGCCAAATTCACAGAGGTCCTCATGTTACAATTTAGGCAATAAAGGCCTCCTCCTGGAGCGAAACTGAATGTTTGGACGGGCACCGCTCGGCCCCACAACCGTCCAGAGACTCGGGGTACGCCTCCCCTGAAAGCTGAATTCCAACCGATCGTTTGTTTCAAATCTTAGCCCACGAGTTTGAAATTAATCACCCTAAAAGTCCTGCCAGATTCACAGAGGTCCTCATGTTACAATTTCGGCAATAAAGGCCTACTTCTGGAGCGAAACTGAATGTTTGGACGGGCACCGCTCGGCCCCACAACCGTCCAGAGACTCGGGGTATGCCTCCCCTGAAAGGTGGATTCGCACCAATCCAGTGTGTCGAACGTCAGCTCACTGGCTCAAACTTAAGCGCTCAAAAGTCCTGCCAAAATCACAAAGGTCGTCATGTTACAATTTAGGCAATAAAGGCCTACTCCTGGAGCGAAACTGAATGTTTGGACGGTCGCCTTTCGGCCCCACAACCGTCCAGAGACTCGGGGGAGGCCTCCCATGAAAGCTGGATTCCAACCGATCGTTTGTTTCAAATCTTAGCCCACTAGTTCGAAATTAAGCACCCGAAAAGTCGCGCCAAATTCACAGAGGTCCTCATGTTACAATTTAGGCAATAAAGGCCTCCTCCTGGAGCGAAACTGAATGTTTGGACAGGCACCGCTCGGCCCCACAACCGTCCAGAGTCTCGGGGGTGGCCTCCCCTGAAAGGTGGATTCGAACCGATCAAGTGTGTCGAACATAAGCTCACTGGCTCAAACTTAAGCGCTCAAAAGTCCTGCCAAAATCACAAAGGTCGTCATGTTACAATTTAGGCAATAAAGGCCTACTCCTGGAGCGAAACTGAATGTTTGGACGGTCGCCTTTCGGCCCCACAACCGTCCAGAGACTCGGGGGAGGCCTCTCATGAAAGCTGGATTCCAACCGATCGTTTGTTTCAAATCTTAGCCCACTAGTTCGAAATTAAGCACCCGAAAAGTCGCGCCAAATTCACAGAGGTCCTCATGTTAAAATTTAGGCAATAAAGGCCTACTACTGGAGCAAAACTGAATGTTTGGACGGGCACCGCTCGGCCCCACAACCGTCCTGAGACTCGGTGGTACGCCTCCCCTGACAGCTGAATTCCAACCGATCGTTTGTTTCAAATCTTAGCCCACGAGTTTGAAATTAAGCACCCTAAAAGTTATGCCAGATTCACAGAGGTCCTCATGTTACAATTTAGGAAATAAAGGCCTCCTCGTGGAGCGAAACTGAATGTTTGGACGGGCACCGCTCGGCCCCACAACCGTCCAGAGACTCGTGGTACCCCTCCCCTGAAAGCTGAATTCCAACCGATCGTTTGTATCAAATCTTAGCCCACTAGTTCGAAATTAAGCACCCGAAAAGCCACGCCAAATTCACAGGGTCCTCATGTTACAATTTAGGCAATAAAGGCCTCCTCCTGGAGCGAAACTGAATGTTTGGACGGGCACCGCTCGGCCCCACAACTGTCCAGAGACTCGGGGTATGCCTCCCCTGAAAGCTGAATTCCAACCGATTGTTTGCTTCAAATCTTAGCCCACTAATTCGAAATTAAGCACCCGAAAAGCCACGCCAAATTCACAGAGGTCCTCATGTTACAATTTAGGCAATAAAGGCCTACGACTGGAGCGAAACTGAATGTTTGGGCGGTCGCCTTTCGGCCCCACAAACGTCCAGAGACTCGAGAGTGGCCTCCCCTGAAAGCTGAATTCCAACCGATCGTTTGTTTCAAATCTTAGCCCACTAGATCGAAATTAAGCACCCGAAAAGTCGCGCCAAATTCACAGAGGTCCTCATGTTACAATTTAGGCAATAAAGGCCTACTCCTGGAGCGAAACTGAATGTTTGGACGGGCACCACTCGGCCCCACAACCGTCCAGAGACTCGGTGGTGGCTTCCCCTGAAAGGTGGCTTCACACTGATCGAGTGTGTCGAACGTCAGTTTACTGGCTCAAACTTAAGCGCTCAAAAGTCCTTCCAAAATCCAAAAAGGTCGTCATGTTACAATTCAGGCAATAAATGCCAACTCCTGGAGCGAAACTGAATGTTTGGACGGGTGCCGCTCGGCCCCACAACTGTCCAGAGACTCGGGAGAGATCTCCCCTGAAAGCTGGATTACTACCAATCGTTTGTATCAAATCTTAGCCCACTATTTCGAAATTAAGCACCCTAAAAGTCGCGCCAAATTCACAGAGGTCCTCATTTTACAATTTAGGCAATAAAGGCCTACCACTGGAGCGAAACTGAATGTTTGGACGGGCACCGCTCGGCCCCACAACCATCCAGAGACTCGGGGTACGCCTCCCCTGAAAGCTGAATTCCAACCGATCGTTTGTTTCAAATCTTAGCCCACTAGTTTGAAATTAAGCACCCTAAAAGTCATGCCAGATTCACAGAGGTCCTCATGTTACAATTTAGGCAATAAAGGCCTCCTCCTGGAGCGAAACTGAATGTTTGGACGGGCACCGCTCGGCCCCACAACCGTCCAGAGACTCGGGGTACGCCTCCCTTGAAAGCTGAATTCCAACCGATCGTTTGTTTAAAATCTTAGCCCACGAGTTTTAAATTAAGCACCCTAAAAGTCCTGCCAGATTCACAGAGGTCCTCATGTTACAATTTCGGCAATAAAGGCCTACTTCTGGAGCGAAACTGAATGTTTGGACGGGCGCCGCTCGGCCCCACAACCGTCCAGAGAATCGGGGTATGCCTCCCCTGAAAGGTGGATTCGCACCAATCCAGTGTGTCGAACGTCAGCTCACTGGCTCAAACTTAAGCGCTGAAAAGTCCTGCCAAAATCACAAAGGTCGTCATGTTACAATTTAGGCAATAAAGGCCTACTCCTGGAGCGAAACTGAATGTTTGGACGGGCACCGCTCGGCCCCACAACCGTCCAGAGACTCGGGGTATGCCTCCCCTGAAAGCTGAATTCCAACCGATCGTTTGTATCAAATCTTAGCCACTAGTTCGAAATTAAGCACCCGAAAAGTCAGGCCAAATTCACAGGGTCCTCATGTTACAATTTAGGCAATAAAGGCCTCCTCCTGGAGCGAAACTGAATGTTTGGAGGGCACCGCTCAGCCCAACAACCGTCCAGAGACTCTGGGGTGGCCTCCCCTGAAAGGTGGATTCACACCGACCGAGTGTGTCGAACGTCAGCTCACTGCCTCAAACTTAAGTGCTCAAAAGTCCTGCCAAAATCACAAAGGTCGTCATGTTACAATTTAGGCAATAAAGGCCGACTCCTGGAGCGAAACTGAATGTTTGGACGGGCACCGCTCGGCCCCACAACCGTCCAGAGACTCGGGGTACGCCTCCCCTGAAAGCTGAATTCCAACCGATCGTTTGTTTCAAATCTTAGCCCACGAGTTTGAAATTAAGCACCCTAAAAGTCGCGCCAAATTCACAGAGGTCCTCATGTTACAATTTAGGCAATAAAGGCCTACTCCTGGAACTAAACTGAATGTTTGGACGGGCACCACTCGGCCCCACAACCGTCCAGAGACTCGGTGGTGGCTTCCCCTTAAAGGTGGCTTCACACTGATCGAGTGTGTCGAACGTCAGCTTACTGGCTCAAACTTAAGCGCTCAAAAGTCCTTCCAAAATCCAAAAAGGTCGTCATGTTACAATTCAGGCAATAAATGCCAACTCCTGGAGCGAAACTGAATGTTTGGACGGGTGCCGCTCGGCCCCACAACCGTCCAGAGACTCGGGGGAGATCTCCCCTGAAAGCTGGATTACTACCAATCGTTTGTATCAAATCTTAGCCCACTATTTCGAAATTAAGCACCCTAAAAGTCGCGCGAAATTCACAGAGGTCCTCATGTTACAATTTAGGCAATAAAGGCCTCCTCCTGGAGCGAATATGAATGTTTGGACGGGCACCACTCGGCCCCACAACCGTCCAGAGACTCGGGGTACGCCTCCCCTGAAAGCTGAATTCCAACCGAACGTTGGTTTCAAATCTTAGCCCACTAGTTTGAAATTAAACACCCGAAAAGTCGCGCCAAATTCACAGAGGTCCTCATGTTACAATTTAGTCAATAAAGGCCAACTCCTGGAGCGAAACTTCATATTTGGACGGGCGCCGGTTTGCCCAACAAACGTCCAGAGACTCGGGGATTGCCTCCCCTGAAAGGTGGATTCACACCGATCGAGTGTGTCGAACGTCAGCTCACTGCCTCAAATTTAAGCGCTCACAAGTCCTGCCAAAATTACAAAGGTCGTCATGTTACAATTTAGGCAATAAAGGCCTACTTCTGGAGCGAAACTGAATGTTTGGACGGTCGCCTTTCGGCCCCAAAACCGTCCAGAGACTCAGGGGAGGCCTCCCATGAAAGCTGGATTCCCACAGAGCGTTCCTTTCAAATCTTAGCCCACTAGTTTGAAATTAAGCACCCTAAAAGTCATGCCAGATTCACAGAGGTCCTCATGTTACAATTTAGGCAATAAAGGCCTCCTCCTGGAGCGAAACTGAATGTTTGGACAGGAACCGCTCGGCCCCACAACCGTCCAGAGTCTCGGGGGTGGCCTCCCCTGAAAGGTGGATTCGAACCGATCAAGTGTGTCGAACATAAGATCACTGGCTCAAACTTAAGCGCTCAAAAGTCCTGCCAAAATCACAAAGGTCGTCATGTTACAATTTAGGCAATAAAGGCCTACTCCTGGAGCGAAACTGAATGTTTGGACGGTCGCCTTTCGGCCCCACAACCGTCCAGAGACTCGGGGGAGGCCTCTCATTAAAGCTGGATTCCAACCGATCGTTTGGTTCAAATCTTAGCCCACTAGTTCGAAATTAAGCACCCGAAAAGTCGCGCCAAATTCACAGAGGTCCTCATGTTAAAATTTAGGCAATAAAGGCCTACTACTGGAGCAAAACTGAATGTTTGGAAGGTCGCCATTCGGTCCCATAACCGTCCAGAGACTCGGTGGTGGCTTCCCCTGAAAGGTGGCTTCACACTGATCGAGTGTGTCGAACGTCAGCTTACTGGCTCAAACTTAAGCGCTCAAAAGTCCTTCCAAAATCCAAAAAGGTCGTCATGTTACAATTCAGGCAATAAATGCCAACTCCTGGAGCGAAACTGAATGTTTGGACGGGTGCCGCTCGGCCCCACAACCGCCCAGAGACTCGGTGGAGATCTCCCCTGAAAGCTGGATTACTACCAATCGTTTGTTTCAAATCTTAGCCCACTATTTCGAAATTAAGCACCCTAAAAGTCGCGCCAAATTCACAGAGGTCCTCATGTTACAATTTAGGCAATAAAGGCCTCCTCCTGGAGCGAAACTGAATGTTTGGACGGGCACCGCTCGGCCCCACAACCGTCCAGAGACTCGGGGTACGCCTCCCCTGAAAGCTGAATTCCAACCGATCGTTTGTTTCAAATCTTAGCCCACGAGTTTGAAATTAATCACCCTAAAAGTCCTGCCAGATTCACAGAGGTCCTCATGTTACAATTTCGGCAATAAAGGCCTACTTCTGGAGCGAAACTGAATGTTTGGACGGGCACCGCTCGGCCCCACAACCGTCCAGAGACTCGGGGTATGCCTCCCCTGAAAGGTGGATTCGCACCAATCCAGTGTGTCGAACGTCAGCTCACTGGCTCAAACTTAAGCGCTCAAAAGTCCTGCCAAAATCACAAAGGTCGTCATGTTACAATTTAGGCAATAAAGGCCTACTCCTGGAGCGAAACTGAATGTTTGGACGGTCGCCTTTCGGCCCCACAACCGTCCAGAGACTCGGGGGAGGCCTCCCATGAAAGCTGGATTCCAACCGATCGTTTGTTTCAAATCTTAGCCCACTAGTTCGAAATTAAGCACCCGAAAAGTCGCGCCAAATTCACAGAGGTCCTCATGTTACAATTTAGGCAATAAAGGCCTCCTCCTGGAGCGAAACTGAATGTTTGGACAGGCACCGCTCGGCCCCACAACCGTCCAGAGTCTCGGGGGTGGCCTCCCCTGAAAGGTGGATTCGAACCGATCAAGTGTGTCGAACATAAGCTCACTGGCTCAAACTTAAGCGCTCAAAAGTCCTGCCAAAATCACAAAGGTCGTCATGTTACAATTTAGGCAATAAAGGCCTACTCCTGGAGCGAAACTGAATGTTTGGACGGTCGCCTTTCGGCCCCACAACCGTCCAGAGACTCGGGGGAGGCCTCTCATGAAAGCTGGATTCCAACCGATCGTTTGTTTCAAATCTTAGCCCACTAGTTCGAAATTAAGCACCCGAAAAGTCGCGCCAAATTCACAGAGGTCCTCATGTTAAAATTTAGGCAATAAAGGCCTACTACTGGAGCAAAACTGAATGTTTGGACGGGCACCGCTCGGCCCCACAACCGTCCTGAGACTCGGTGGTACGCCTCCCCTGACAGCTGAATTCCAACCGATCGTTTGTTTCAAATCTTAGCCCACGAGTTTGAAATTAAGCACCCTAAAAGTTATGCCAGATTCACAGAGGTCCTCATGTTACAATTTAGGAAATAAAGGCCTCCTCGTGGAGCGAAACTGAATGTTTGGACGGGCACCGCTCGGCCCCACAACCGTCCAGAGACTCGTGGTACCCCTCCCCTGAAAGCTGAATTCCAACCGATCGTTTGTATCAAATCTTAGCCCACTAGTTCGAAATTAAGCACCCGAAAAGCCACGCCAAATTCACAGGGTCCTCATGTTACAATTTAGGCAATAAAGGCCTCCTCCTGGAGCGAAACTGAATGTTTGGACGGGCACCGCTCGGCCCCACAACTGTCCAGAGACTCGGGGTATGCCTCCCCTGAAAGCTGAATTCCAACCGATTGTTTGCTTCAAATCTTAGCCCACTAATTCGAAATTAAGCACCCGAAAAGCCACGCCAAATTCACAGAGGTCCTCATGTTACAATTTAGGCAATAAAGGCCTACGACTGGAGCGAAACTGAATGTTTGGGCGGTCGCCTTTCGGCCCCACAAACGTCCAGAGACTCGAGAGTGGCCTCCCCTGAAAGCTGAATTCCAACCGATCGTTTGTTTCAAATCTTAGCCCACTAGATCGAAATTAAGCACCCGAAAAGTCGCGCCAAATTCACAGAGGTCCTCATGTTACAATTTAGGCAATAAAGGCCTACTCCTGGAGCGAAACTGAATGTTTGGACGGGCACCACTCGGCCCCACAACCGTCCAGAGACTCGGTGGTGGCTTCCCCTGAAAGGTGGCTTCACACTGATCGAGTGTGTCGAACGTCAGTTTACTGGCTCAAACTTAAGCGCTCAAAAGTCCTTCCAAAATCCAAAAAGGTCGTCATGTTACAATTCAGGCAATAAATGCCAACTCCTGGAGCGAAACTGAATGTTTGGACGGGTGCCGCTCGGCCCCACAACTGTCCAGAGACTCGGGAGAGATCTCCCCTGAAAGCTGGATTACTACCAATCGTTTGTATCAAATCTTAGCCCACTATTTCGAAATTAAGCACCCTAAAAGTCGCGCCAAATTCACAGAGGTCCTCATTTTACAATTTAGGCAATAAAGGCCTACCACTGGAGCGAAACTGAATGTTTGGACGGGCACCGCTCGGCCCCACAACCATCCAGAGACTCGGGGTACGCCTCCCCTGAAAGCTGAATTCCAACCGATCGTTTGTTTCAAATCTTAGCCCACTAGTTTGAAATTAAGCACCCTAAAAGTCATGCCAGATTCACAGAGGTCCTCATGTTACAATTTAGGCAATAAAGGCCTCCTCCTGGAGCGAAACTGAATGTTTGGACGGGCACCGCTCGGCCCCACAACCGTCCAGAGACTCGGGGTACGCCTCCCTTGAAAGCTGAATTCCAACCGATCGTTTGTTTAAAATCTTAGCCCACGAGTTTTAAATTAAGCACCCTAAAAGTCCTGACAGATTCACAGAGGTCCTCATGTTACAATTTCGGCAATAAAGGCCTACTTCTGGAGCGAAACTGAATGTTTGGACGGGCGCCGCTCGGCCCCACAACCGTCCAGAGAATCGGGGTATGCCTCCCCTGAAAGGTGGATTCGCACCAATCCAGTGTGTCGAACGTCAGCTCACTGGCTCAAACTTAAGCGCTGAAAAGTCCTGCCAAAATCACAAAGGTCGTCATGTTACAATTTAGGCAATAAAGGCCTACTCCTGGAGCGAAACTGAATGTTTGGACGGGCACCGCTCGGCCCCACAACCGTCCAGAGACTCGGGGTATGCCTCCCCTGAAAGCTGAATTCCAACCGATCGTTTGTATCAAATCTTAGCCACTAGTTCGAAATTAAGCACCCGAAAAGTCAGGCCAAATTCACAGGGTCCTCATGTTACAATTTAGGCAATAAAGGCCTCCTCCTGGAGCGAAACTGAATGTTTGGAGGGCACCGCTCAGCCCAACAACCGTCCAGAGACTCTGGGGTGGCCTCCCCTGAAAGGTGGATTCACACCGACCGAGTGTGTCGAACGTCAGCTCACTGCCTCAAACTTAAGTGCTCAAAAGTCCTGCCAAAATCACAAAGGTCGTCATGTTACAATTTAGGCAATAAAGGCCGACTCCTGGAGCGAAACTGAATGTTTGGACGGGCACCGCTCGGCCCCACAACCGTCCAGAGACTCGGGGTACGCCTCCCCTGAAAGCTGAATTCCAACCGATCGTTTGTTTCAAATCTTAGCCCACGAGTTTGAAATTAAGCACCCTAAAAGTCGCGCCAAATTCACAGAGGTCCTCATGTTACAATTTAGGCAATAAAGGCCTACTCCTGGAACTAAACTGAATGTTTGGACGGGCACCACTCGGCCCCACAACCGTCCAGAGACTCGGTGGTGGCTTCCCCTTAAAGGTGGCTTCACACTGATCGAGTGTGTCGAACGTCAGCTTACTGGCTCAAACTTAAGCGCTCAAAAGTCCTTCCAAAATCCAAAAAGGTCGTCATGTTACAATTCAGGCAATAAATGCCAACTCCTGGAGCGAAACTGAATGTTTGGACGGGTGCCGCTCGGCCCCACAACCGTCCAGAGACTCGGGGGAGATCTCCCCTGAAAGCTGGATTACTACCAATCGTTTGTATCAAATCTTAGCCCACTATTTCGAAATTAAGCACCCTAAAAGTCGCGCGAAATTCACAGAGGTCCTCATGTTACAATTTAGGCAATAAAGGCCTCCTCCTGGAGCGAATATGAATGTTTGGACGGGCACCACTCGGCCCCACAACCGTCCAGAGACTCGGGGTACGCCTCCCCTGAAAGCTGAATTCCAACCGAACGTTGGTTTCAAATCTTAGCCCACTAGTTTGAAATTAAACACCCGAAAAGTCGCGCCAAATTCACAGAGGTCCTCATGTTACAATTTAGTCAATAAAGGCCAACTCCTGGAGCGAAACTTCATATTTGGACGGGCGCCGGTTTGCCCAACAAACGTCCAGAGACTCGGGGATTGCCTCCCCTGAAAGGTGGATTCACACCGATCGAGTGTGTCGAACGTCAGCTCACTGCCTCAAATTTAAGCGCTCACAAGTCCTGCCAAAATTACAAAGGTCGTCATGTTACAATTTAGGCAATAAAGGCCTACTTCTGGAGCGAAACTGAATGTTTGGACGGTCGCCTTTCGGCCCCAAAACCGTCCAGAGACTCAGGGGAGGCCTCCCATGAAAGCTGGATTCCCACAGAGCGTTCCTTTCAAATCTTAGCCCACTAGTTTGAAATTAAGCACCCTAAAAGTCATGCCAGATTCACAGAGGTCCTCATGTTACAATTTAGGCAATAAAGGCCTCCTCCTGGAGCGAAACTGAATGTTTGGACAGGAACCGCTCGGCCCCACAACCGTCCAGAGTCTCGGGGGTGGCCTCCCCTGAAAGGTGGATTCGAACCGATCAAGTGTGTCGAACATAAGATCACTGGCTCAAACTTAAGCGCTCAAAAGTCCTGCCAAAATCACAAAGGTCGTCATGTTACAATTTAGGCAATAAAGGCCTACTCCTGGAGCGAAACTGAATGTTTGGACGGTCGCCTTTCGGCCCCACAACCGTCCAGAGACTCGGGGGAGGCCTCTCATTAAAGCTGGATTCCAACCGATCGTTTGGTTCAAATCTTAGCCCACTAGTTCGAAATTAAGCACCCGAAAAGTCGCGCCAAATTCACAGAGGTCCTCATGTTAAAATTTAGGCAATAAAGGCCTACTACTGGAGCAAAACTGAATGTTTGGAAGGTCGCCATTCGGTCCCATAACCGTCCAGAGACTCGGTGGTGGCTTCCCCTGAAAGGTGGCTTCACACTGATCGAGTGTGTCGAACGTCAGCTTACTGGCTCAAACTTAAGCGCTCAAAAGTCCTTCCAAAATCCAAAAAGGTCGTCATGTTACAATTCAGGCAATAAATGCCAACTCCTGGAGCGAAACTGAATGTTTGGACGGGTGCCGCTCGGCCCCACAACCGCCCAGAGACTCGGTGGAGATCTCCCCTGAAAGCTGGATTACTACCAATCGTTTGTTTCAAATCTTAGCCCACTATTTCGAAATTAAGCACCCTAAAAGTCGCGCCAAATTCACAGAGGTCCTCATGTTACAATTTAGGCAATAAAGGCCTCCTCCTGGAGCGAAACTGAATGTTTGGACGGGCACCGCTCGGCCCCACAACCGTCCAGAGACTCGGGGTACGCCTCCCCTGAAAGCTGAATTCCAACCGATCGTTTGTTTCAAATCTTAGCCCACGAGTTTGAAATTAATCACCCTAAAAGTCCTGCCAGATTCACAGAGGTCCTCATGTTACAATTTCGGCAATAAAGGCCTACTTCTGGAGCGAAACTGAATGTTTGGACGGGCACCGCTCGGCCCCACAACCGTCCAGAGACTCGGGGTATGCCTCCCCTGAAAGGTGGATTCGCACCAATCCAGTGTGTCGAACGTCAGCTCACTGGCTCAAACTTAAGCGCTCAAAAGTCCTGCCAAAATCACAAAGGTCGTCATGTTACAATTTAGGCAATAAAGGCCTACTCCTGGAGCGAAACTGAATGTTTGGACGGTCGCCTTTCGGCCCCACAACCGTCCAGAGACTCGGGGGAGGCCTCCCATGAAAGCTGGATTCCAACCGATCGTTTGTTTCAAATCTTAGCCCACTAGTTCGAAATTAAGCACCCGAAAAGTCGCGCCAAATTCACAGAGGTCCTCATGTTACAATTTAGGCAATAAAGGCCTCCTCCTGGAGCGAAACTGAATGTTTGGACAGGCACCGCTCGGCCCCACAACCGTCCAGAGTCTCGGGGGTGGCCTCCCCTGAAAGGTGGATTCGAACCGATCAAGTGTGTCGAACATAAGCTCACTGGCTCAAACTTAAGCGCTCAAAAGTCCTGCCAAAATCACAAAGGTCGTCATGTTACAATTTAGGCAATAAAGGCCTACTCCTGGAGCGAAACTGAATGTTTGGACGGTCGCCTTTCGGCCCCACAACCGTCCAGAGACTCGGGGGAGGCCTCTCATGAAAGCTGGATTCCAACCGATCGTTTGTTTCAAATCTTAGCCCACTAGTTCGAAATTAAGCACCCGAAAAGTCGCGCCAAATTCACAGAGGTCCTCATGTTAAAATTTAGGCAATAAAGGCCTACTACTGGAGCAAAACTGAATGTTTGGACGGGCACCGCTCGGCCCCACAACCGTCCTGAGACTCGGTGGTACGCCTCCCCTGACAGCTGAATTCCAACCGATCGTTTGTTTCAAATCTTAGCCCACGAGTTTGAAATTAAGCACCCTAAAAGTTATGCCAGATTCACAGAGGTCCTCATGTTACAATTTAGGAAATAAAGGCCTCCTCGTGGAGCGAAACTGAATGTTTGGACGGGCACCGCTCGGCCCCACAACCGTCCAGAGACTCGTGGTACCCCTCCCCTGAAAGCTGAATTCCAACCGATCGTTTGTATCAAATCTTAGCCCACTAGTTCGAAATTAAGCACCCGAAAAGCCACGCCAAATTCACAGGGTCCTCATGTTACAATTTAGGCAATAAAGGCCTCCTCCTGGAGCGAAACTGAATGTTTGGACGGGCACCGCTCGGCCCCACAACTGTCCAGAGACTCGGGGTATGCCTCCCCTGAAAGCTGAATTCCAACCGATTGTTTGCTTCAAATCTTAGCCCACTAGTTCGAAATTAAGCACCCGAAAAGCCACGCCAAATTCACAGAGGTCCTCATGTTACAATTTAGGCAATAAAGGCCTACGACTGGAGCGAAACTGAATGTTTGGGCGGTCGCCTTTCGGCCCCACAAACGTCCAGAGACTCGAGAGTGGCCTCCCCTGAAAGCTGAATTCCAACCGATCGTTTGTTTCAAATCTTAGCCCACTAGATCGAAATTAAGCACCCGAAAAGTCGCGCCAAATTCACAGAGGTCCTCATGTTAAAATTTAGGCAATAAAGGCCTACTACTGGAGCAAAACTGAATGTTTGGAAGGTCTCCTTTCGGTCCCATAACCGTCCAGAGACTCGGGGTACGCCTCCCCTGAAAGCTGAATTCCAACCGAACGTTGGTTTCAAATCTTAGCCCACTAGTTTGAAATTAAACACCCGAAAAGTCGCGCCAAATTCACAGAGGTCCTCATGTTACAATTTAGTCAATAAAGGCCAACTCCTGGAGCGAAACTTCATATTTGGACGGGCGCCGGTTGGCCCAACAAACGTCCAGAGACTCGGGGATTGCCTCCCCTGAAAGGTGGATTCACACCGATCGAGTGTGTCGAACGTCAGCTCACTGCCTCAAATTTAAGCGCTCACAAGTCCTGCCAAAATTACAAAGGTCGTCATGTTACAATTTAGGCAATAAAGGCCTACTTCTGGAGCGAAACTGAATGTTTGGACGGTCGCCTTTCGGCCCCAAAACCGTCCAGAGACTCAGGGGAGGCCTCCCATGAAAGCTGGATTCCCACAGAGCGTTCCTTTCAAATCTTAGCCCACTAGTTTGAAATTAAGCACCCTAAAAGTCATGCCAGATTCACAGAGGTCCTCATGTTACAATTTAGGCAATAAAGGCCTCCTCCTGGAGCGAAACTGAATGTTTGGACAGGCACCGCTCGGCCCCACAACCGTCCAGAGTCTCGGGGGTGGCCTCCCCTGAAAGGTGGATTCGAACCGATCAAGTGTGTCGAACATAAGCTCACTGGCTCAAACTTAAGCGCTCAAAAGTCCTGCCAAAATCACAAAGGTCGTCATGTTACAATTTAGGCAATAAAGGCCTACTCCTGGAGCGAAACTGAATGTTTGGACGGTCGCCTTTCGGCCCCACAACCGTCCAGAGACTCGGGGGAGGCCTCTCATGAAAGCTGGATTCCAACCGATCGTTTGTTTCAAATCTTAGCCCACTAGTTCGAAATTAAGCACCCGAAAAGTCGCGCCAAATTCACAGAGGTCCTCATGTTAAAATTTAGGCAATAAAGGCCTACTACTGGAGCAAAACTGAATGTTTGGAAGGTCGCCATTCGGTCCCATAACCGTCCAGAGACTCGGTGGTGGCTTCCCCTGAAAGGTGGCTTCACACTGATCGAGTGTGTCGAACGTCAGCTTACTGGCTCAAACTTAAGCGCTCAAAAGTCCTTCCAAAATCCAAAAAGGTCGTCATGTTACAATTCAGGCAATAAATGCCAACTCCTGGAGCGAAACTGAATGTTTGGACGGGTGCCGCTCGGCCCCACAACCGTCCAGAGACTCGGGGGAGATCTCCCCTGAAAGCTGGATTACTACCAATCGTTTGTTTCAAATCTTAGCCCACTATTTCGAAATTAAGCACCCTAAAAGTCCTGCCAGATTCACAGAGGTCCTCATGTTACAATTTAGGCAATAAAGGCCTACCACTGGAGCGAAACTGAATGTTTGGACGGGCACCGCTCGGCCCCACAACCATCCAGAGACTCGGGGTACGCCTCCCCTGAAAGCTGAATTCCAACCGATCGTTTGTTTCAAATCTTAGCCCACTAGTTTGAAATTAAGCACCCTAAAAGTCATGCCAGATTCACAGAGGTCCTCATGTTACAATTTAGGCAATAAAGGCCTCCTCCTGGAGCGAAACTTCATATTTGGACTGGCGCCGGTTGGCCCTACAAACGTCCAGAGATTCGGGGGTTGCCTCCCCTGAAAGGTGGATTCACACCGATCGAGTGTGTCGAACGTCAGCTCACTGCCTCAAATTTAAGCGCTCAAAAGTCCTGCCAAAATCACAAAGGTCGTCATGTTACAATTTAGTCAATAAAGGCCTACTACTTGAGCGATACGGAGTGCTTAGACGATCGCCGCTCGGCCCCACATCCGTCCAGAGACTCGGGGTAGGCCTCCCCTGAAAGCTGAATTCCAACCGATCGTTTGTTTCAAATCCTAGCCCACTAGATCGAAATTAAGCACCCTAAAAGTCGCGCCAAATTCACAGAGGTCCTCATGTTACAATTTAGGCGATAAAGGCCTACTCCTTAAGCAAAACTGAATGTTTAGACGGGCACCACTCGGCCCCACAACCGTCCAGAGACTCGGTGGTGGCTTCCCCTGAAAGGTGGCTTCACACTGATCGAGTGTGTCGAACGTCAGTTTACTGGCTCAAACTTAAGCACTCAAAAGTCCTTCCAAAATCCAAAAAGGTCGTCATGTTACAATTTAGGCAATAAAGGCCTACCACTGGAGCGAAACTGAATGTTTGGACGGGCACCGCTCGGCCCCACAACCATCCAGAGACTCGGGGTACGCCTCCCCTGAAAGCTGAATTCCAACCGATCGTTTGTTTCAAATCTTAGCCCACTAGTTTTAAATTAAGAACCCTAAAAGTCATGCCAGATTCAAAAAGGTCCTCATGTTACAATTTAGGCAATAAGGCCTCCTCCTGGAGCGAAACTGAATGTTTGGACGGGCACCGCTCGGCCCCACAACCGTCCAGAGACTCGGGGTACGCCTCCCCTGAAAGCTGAATTCCAACCGATCGTTTGTTTCAAATCTTAGACCACGAGTTTTAAATTAAGCACCCTAAAAGTCCTGCCAGATTCACAGAGGTCCTCATGTTACAATTTCGGCAATAAAGGCCTACTTCTGGAGCGAAACTGAATGTTTGGAGGGGCGCCGCTCGGCCCCACAACCGTCCAGAGACTCGGGGTATGCCTCCCCTGAAAGGTGGATTCGCACCAATCCAGTGTGTCGAACGTCAGCTCACTGGCTCAAACTTAAGCGCTGAAAAGTCCTGCCAAAATCACAAAGGTCGTCATGTTACAATTTAGGCAATAAAGGCCTCCTCCTGGAGCGAAACTGAATGTTTGGACGGGCACCGCTCGGCCCCACAACCGTCCAGAGACTCGGGGTACGCCTCCCCTGAAAGCTGAATTCCAACCGATCGTTTGTTTCAAATCTTAGCCCACGAGTTTTAAATTAAGCACCCTAAAAGTCCTGCCAGATTCACAGAGGTCCTCATGTTACAATTTTGGCAATAAAGGCCTACTTCTGGAGCGAAACTGAATGTTTGGACGGGCGCCGCTCGGCCCCACAACCGTCCAGAGACTCGGGGTATGCCTCCCCTGAAAGGTGGATTCGCACCAATCCAGTGTGTCGAACGTCAGCTCACTGGCTCAAACTTAAGCGCTGAAAAGTCCTGCCAAAATCACAAAGGTCGTCATGTTACAATTTAGGCAATAAAGGCCTACTCCTGGAGCGAAACTGAATGTTTGGACGGGCACCGCTCGGCCCCACAACCGTCCAGAGACTCGGGGTATGCCTCCCCTGAAAGCTGAATTCCAACCGATCGTTTGTATCAAATCTTAGCCCACTAGTTCGAAATTAAGCACCCGAAAAGTCAGGCCAAATTCACAGGGTCCTCATGTTACAATTTAGGCAATAAAAGCCTCCTCCTGGAGCGAAACTGAATGTTTGGAGGGCACCGCTGAGCCCCACAACCGTCCAGAGACTCTGGGGTGGCCTCCCCTGAAAGGTGGATTCACACCGACCGAGTGTGTCGAACGTCAGCTCACTGCCTCAAACTTAAGTGCTCAAAAGTCCTGCTAAAATCACAAAGGTCGTCATGTTACAATTTAGGCAATAAAGGCCGACTCCTGGAGCGAAACTGAATGTTTGGACGGGCACCGCTCGGCCCCACAACCGTCCAGAGACTCGGGGTACGCCTCCCCTGAAAGCTAAATTCCAACCGATCGTTTGTTTCAAATCTTAGCCCACGAGTTTGAAATTAAGCACCCTAAAAGTCGCGCCAAATTCACAGAGGTCCTCCTGTTACAATTTCGGCAATAAAGGCCTACTTCTGGAGCGAAACTGAATGTTTGGACGGGCGCCGCTCGGCCCCACAACCGTCCAGAGACTCGGGGTATGCCTCCCCTGAAAGGTGGATTCGCACCAATCCAATGTGTCGAACGTCAGCTCTCTGGCTCAAACTTAAGCGCTGAAAAGTCCTGCCAAAATCACAAAGGTCGTCATGTTACAATTTAGGCAATAAAGGCCTACTCCTGGAGCGAAACTGAATGTTTGGACGGGCACCGCTCGGCCCCACAACCGTCCAGAGACTCGGGGGAGGCCTCCCATGAAAGCTGGATTCCAACCGATTGTTTGTTTCAAATCTTAGCCCACTAGTTCGAAATTAAGCACCCGAAAAGTAGCGCCAAATTCACAGAGGTCCTCATGTTAAAATTTAGGCAATAAAGGCCTACTACTGGAGCAAAACTGAATGTTTGGACGGGCACCACTCGGCCCCACAACCGTCCAGAGACTCTGTGGTGGCTTCCCCTGAAAGGTGGCTTCACACTGATCGAGTGTGTCGAACGTCAGCTTACTGGCTCAAACCTAAGCGCTCAAAAGTCCTTCCAAAATCCAAAAAGGTCGTCATGTTACAATTCAGGCAATAAATGCCAACTCCTGGAGCGAAACTGAATGTTTGGACGGGTGCCGCTCGGCCCCACAACCGTCCAGAGACTCGGGGGAGATCTCCCCTGAAAGCTGGATTACTACCAATTGTTTGTATCAAATCTCAGCCCACTATTTCGAAATTAAGCACCCTAAAAGTCGCGCCAAATTCACAGAGGTCCTCATGTTACAATTTAGGCAATAAAGGCCTACCACTGGAGCGAAACTGAATGTTTGGACGGGCACCGCTCGGCCCCACAACCATCCAGAGACTCTGGGTACGCCTCCCCTGAAAGCTGAATTCCAACCGAACGTTGGTTTCAAATCTTAGCCCACTAGTTTGAAATTAAACACCCGAAAAGTCGCGCCAAATTCACAGAGGTCCTCATGTTACAATTTAGTCAATAAAGGCCAACTCCTGGAGCGAAACTTCATATTTGGACGGGCGCCGGTTGACCCTACAAACATCCAGAGACTCGGGGGTTGCCTCCCCTGAAAGGTGGATTCACACCGATCGAGTGTGTCGAACGTCAGCTCACTGCCTCAAATTTAAGCGCTCAAAAGTCTTGCCAAAATCACAAAGGTCGTCATGTTACAATTTAGTCAATGAAGGCCTACTACTTGAGCGATACGGAGTGCTTAGACGATCGCCGCTCGGCCCCACATCCGTCCAGAGACTCGGGGTAGGCCTCCCCTGAAAGCTGAATTCCAACCGATCGTTTGTTTCAAATACTAGCCCACTAGATCGAAATTAAGCACCCTAAAAGTCGCTCCAAATTCACAGAGGTCCTCATGTTACAATTTAGGCAATAAAGGCCTACTCCTGGAGCGAAACTGAATGTTTGGACGGGCACCACTCGGCCCCACAACCGTCCAGAGACTCGGTGGTGGCTTCCCCTGAAAGTTGGCTTCACACTGATTGAGTGTGTCGAACGTAAGTTTACTGGCTCTAACTTAAGCGCTCAAAAGTCCTTCCAAAATCCAAAAAGGTCGTCATGTTACAATTCAGGCAATAAATGCCAACTCCTGGAGCGAAACTGAATGTTTGGACGGGTGCCGCTCGGCCCCACAACCGTCCAGAGACTCGGGGGAGATCTCCCCTGAAGGCTGGATTACTACCAATCGTTTGTATCAAATCTTAGCCCACTATTTCGAAATTAAGCACCCTAAAAGTCGCGCCAAATTCACAGAGGTCCTCATGTTACAATTTAGGCAATAAAGGCCTACTCCTGGAGCGAAACTGAATGTTTGGACGTGCACCACTCGGCCCCACAACCGTCCAGAGACTCGGTGGTGGCTTCCCCTGAAAGGTGGCTTCACACTGATCGAGTGTGTCGAACGTCAGCTTACTGGCTCAAACCTAAGCGCTCAAAAGTCCTTCCAAAATCCAAAAAGGTCGTCATGTTACAATTCAGGCAATAAATGCCAACTCCTGGAGCGAAACTGAATGTTTGGACGGGTGCCGCTCGGCCCCACAACCGTCCAGAGACTCGGGGGAGATCTCCCCTGAAAGCTGGATTACTACCAATCGTTTGTATCAAATCTTAGCCCACTATTTCGAAATTAGGCACCTTAAAAGTCGCGCCAAATTCACAGAGGTCCTCATGTTACAATTTAGGCAATAAAGTTCTACCACTGGAGCGAAATGTTACAATTTAGGCAATAAAGGCCTACTCCTGGAGCGAAACTGAATGTTTGGACGGGCACCACTCGGCCCCACAACCGTCCAGAGACTCGGTGGTGGCTTCCCCTGAAAGGTGGCTTCACACTGATCGAGTGTGTCGAACGTAAGTTTACTGGCTCTAACTTAAGCGCTCAAAAGTCCTTCCAAAATCCAAAAAGGTCGTCATGTTACAATTCAGGCAATAAATGCCAACTCCTGGAGCGAAACTGAATGTTTGGACGGGTGCCGCTCGGCCCCACAACCGTCCAGAGACTCGGGGGAGATCTCCCCTGAAAGCTGGATTACTACCAATCGTTTGTATCAAATCTTAGCCCACTATTTCGAAATTAAGCACCCTAAAAGTCGCGCCAAATTCACAGAGGTCCTCATGTTACAATTTAGGCAATAAAGGCCTCCTCCTGGAGCGAAACTGAATGTTTGGACGGGCACCTGCTCGGCCCCACAACCGTCGAGAGACTCTGGGGTGGCCTTCCCCTGAAAGGTGGATTCACACCTGATCAAGTGTGTCGAACGTCAGCTTCACTGGCTCAAACCTAAGCACTAAAAGTCCTGCCAAAATCACAAAAGGTCGTCATGTTACAATTTAGGCAATAAAGGCCTACTCCTGGAGCGAAACTGAATGTTTGGACGGGCACCGCTCTGCCCCACAACCGTCCTGAGACTCGGGGTACGCCTCCCCTGAAAGCTGAATTCCAACCGATCGTTTGTATCAAATCCTAGCCCACTAGTTCGAAATTAAGCACCCGAAAAGTCACGCCAAATTCACAGAGGTCCTCATGTTACAATTTAGCCAATAAAGGCCTACCTTTGGAGCGAAACTGAATGTTTGGACGGGCACCGCTCGGCCCCACAACCAGTCCAGAGACTCGGGGTACTGCCTTCCCCTGAAAGCTGAATTCCAACCGATCGTTTGTTTCAAATCTTAGCCCACTAGTTTGAAATTAAGCACCCTAAAAGTCAGGCCGGAATTCACAGAGGTCCTCATGTTACAATTTAGGCAATAAAGGCCTCCTCCTGGAGCGAAACTGAATGTTTGGACGGGCACCGCTTCGGCCCCACAACCGTCCAGAGACTCTGGGGTACGCCTCCCCTGAAAGCTGAATTCCAACCGAACTGTTGGTTTCAAATCTTAGCCCACTAGTGTGAAATTAAGCACCCGAAAAGTCGCGCCAAATTCACAGAGGTCCTCATGTTACAATTTAGTCAATAAAGGCCAACTCCTGGAGCGAAACTTCATATTTAGGACGGGCCGCCGGTTAGGCCCTACAAACGTCCATAGACTCGGGGGTTGCCTCCCCTGAAAGGTGGATTCACACCGATCGAGTGTGTCGAACGTTAGCTCACTGCCTCAAACTTTAAGCGCTCAAAACTCCTGCCAAAATCACAAAGGTCGTCATGTTACAATTTAGGCAATAAAGGCCTACTCCTGGAGCGAAACTGAATGTTTGTACGGGCGCCGCTCGGCCCCACAACCGTCCATAGACTCGGGGTGTCCTCCCCTGAAAGCTGAATTCCAACCGATCGTTTGTTTCAAATCTTAGCCCACTAGTTTGAAATTAAGCACCCTAAAAGTCGCGCCAAATTCACAGAGGTCCTCATGTTACAATTTAGGCAATAAAGGCCTACTACTGGAGCAAAACTGAATGTTTGGAAGGTCGACTTTCGGTCCCATAACCGTCCAGAGACTCGGGGGAGGCCTCCCATGAAAGCTGGATTCCCACTTAGCGTTTGTTTCAAATCTTAGCCCACGAGTTTGTAATTCAGCACCCTAAAAGTCGCGCCAAATACACAGAGGTCCTCATGTCACAATTTAGGCAATAAAGGTCTACTCCTGGAGCGAAACTGAATGTTTGGACGGTCGCCTATCGGCCCCACAACTGTCCAGACACTCGGAAGACGCCTCCCCTGAAAGGTGGATTCGCACCGATCCAGTGTGTCGAACGTCAGCTCACGTCTCAAACTTAAGCACTCAAAAGTCCTGCCAAAATCACAAAGGTCGTCATGTTACAATTTAGTCAATAAAGGCCTACTACTTGAGCGATACGGAGTGCTTAGACGATCGCCGCTCGGCCCCACATCCGTCCAGAGACTCGGGGTAGGCCTCCCCTGAAAGCTGAATTCCAACCGATCGTTTGTTTCAAATCCTAGCCCACAAGTTCGAAATTAAGCACCCGAAAAGTCACGCCAAATTCACAGAGGTCCTCATGTTACAATTTAGGCAATAAAGGCCTACTACTGGAGCGAAACTGAATGTTTGGACGGTCGCCTTTCGGCCCCACAACCATCCACAGACTCGGGGGAGGCCTCCCCTGAAAGCTGAATTCCAACCGATTGTTTGTTTCAAATCTTAGCCCACTAGTTCAAAATTAAGCACCCGAAAAGTCAGGCCAATTCACAGAGGTCCTCATGTTACAATTTAGGCAATAAAGGCCTACTCCTGGAGCGAAACTGAATGTTTGGACAGGGCGCCGCTCGGCCCCACAACCGTCCAGAGACTCGGGGTAGCCTCCCCTGAAAGCTGGATTCCTACCGATCGTTTGTTTCAAATCTTAGCCCACTAGTTTGAAATTAAGCACCCTAAAAGTCGCGCCAAATTCACAGAGGTCCTCATGTTACAATTTAGGCAATAAAGGCCTACTCACTGGAGCGAAACTGAATGTTTGGACGGGCACCGCTCGGCCCCACAACCGTCCAGAGACTCGGGGTACGCCTCCCCTGAAAGCTGAATTCCAACCGATCGTTTGTTTCAAATCTTAGCCCACTAGTTTGAAATTAAGCACCCTAAAAGTCATGCCAGATTCACAGAGGTCCTCATGTTACAATTTAGGCAATAAAGGCCTCCTCCTGGAGCGAAACTGAATGTTTGGACGGGCACCGCTCGGCCCCACAACCGTCGAGAGACTCTGGGGTGGCCTCCCCTGAAAGGTGGATTCACACCGATCAAGTGTGTCGAACGTCAGCTCACTGGCTCAAACTTAAGCACTCAAAGTCCTGCCAAAATCACAAAAGTCGTCATGTTACAATTTAGGCAATAAAGGCCTACTCCTGGAGCGAAACTGAATGTTTGGACGGGCACCGCTCTGCCCCACAACCGTCCTGAGACTCGGGGTACGCCTCCCCTGAAAGCTGAATTCCAACCGATCGTTTGTTTCAAATCTTAGCCCACTAGTTTGAAATTAAGCACCCGAAAAGTCACGCCAAATTCACAGAGGTCCTCATGTTACAATTTAGGCAATAAAGGCCTACGACTGGAGCGAAACTGAATGTTTGGACGGTCGCCTTTCGGCCCCACAACCGTCCACAGACTCGGGGTAGGCCTCCCCTGAAAGCTGAATTCCAACCGATTGTTTGTTTCAAATCTTAGCCCACTAGTTCAAAATTAGGCACCCGAAAAGTCGCGCCAAATTCACAGAGGTCCTCATGTTACAATTTAGGCAATAAAGGCCAACTCCTGGAGCGAAACTTCATATTTAGACGGGCGCCGGTTAGCCCTACAAACGTCCATAGACTCGGGGGTGGCCTCCCCTAAAAGGTGGAGTCACACCGATCGAGTGTGTCGAACGTCAGCTCACTGCCTCAAACTTAAGCGCTCAAAACTCCTGCCAAAATCACAAAGGTCGTCATGTTACAATTTAGGCAATAAGGCCTACTCCTGTAGCGAAACTGAATGTTTGTACGGGCGCCGCTCGGCCCCACAACCGTCCATAGACTCGGGGTGTCCTCCCCTGAAAGCTGAATTCCAACCGATTGTTTGTTTCAAATCTTAGCCCACTAGTTTGAAATTAAGCACCCTAAAAGTCGCGCCAAATTCACAGAGGTCCTCATGTTACAATTTCGGCAATTAAGGCCTACTTCTGGAGCGAAACTGAATGTTTGGACGGGCGGGGCTCGGCCCCACAACCGTCCAGAGACTCGGAGGTGGCCTCCCCTGAAAGCTGGATTCCTACCGATCGTTTGTATCAAATCTTAGCCCACTAGTTTGAAATTAAGCACCCTAAAAGTCATGCCAGATTCACAGAAGTCCTCATGTTACAATTTCGGCAATAAAGGCCTACTTCTGGAGCGAAACTGAATGTTTGGACGGGCGCCGCTCGGCCCCACAACCGTCCAGAGACTCGGGTTATGCCTCCCCTGAAAGGTGGATTCGCACCAATCCAGTGTGTCGAACGTCAGCTCACTGGCTCAAACTTAAGCGCTGAAAAGTCCTGCCAAAATCACAAAGGTCTTCACGTTACAATTTAGGCAATAAAGGCCTACTCCTGGAGCGAAACTGAATGTTTGGACGGGCACCGCTCGGCCCCACAACCGTCCAGAGACTCGGGGTATGCCTCCCCTGAAAGCTGAATTCCAACCGATCGTTTGTATCAAATCTTAGCCCACTAGTTCGAAATTAAGCAACCGAAAAGTCAGGCCAAATTCACAGGGTCCTCATGTTACAATTTAGGCAATAAAGGCCTCCTCCTGGAGCGAAACTGAATGTTTGGAGGGCACCGCTCGGCCCCACAACCGTCCAGAGACTCGGGGGTGGCCTCCCCTGAAAGGTGGATTCACACCGATCGAGTGTGTCGAACGTCAGCTCACTGCCTCAAACTTAAGTGCTCAAAAGTCCTGCCAAAATCACAAAGGTCGTCATGTTACAATTTAGGCAATAAAGGCCGACTCCTGGAGCGAAACTTAATTTTTGGACGGGCACCGCTCGGCCCCACAACTGTCCAGAGACTCGGGGGAGGCCTCCCCTGAAAGCTGAATTCCAACCGATTGTTTGTTTCAAATCTTAGCCCACTAGTTCGAAATTAAGCACCCGAAAAGTCGCGCCAAATTCACAGAGGTCCTCATGTTACAATTTAGGCAATAAAGGCCAACTCCTGGAGCAAAACTTCATATTTGGACGGGCGCCGGTTGGCCCTACAAACCTCCAGAGACTCGGGAGTGGCCTCCCCTGAAAGCTGAATTCCAACCGATCGTTTGTTTCAAATCCTAGCCCACAAGTTCGAAATTAAGCACCCGAAAAGTCACGCCAAATTCACAGAGGTCCTCATGTTACAATTTAGGCAATAAAGGCCTACTACTGGAGCGAAACTGAATGTTTGGACGGTCGCCTTTCGGCCCCACAACCATCCACAGACTCGGGGGAGGCCTCCCCTGAAAGCTGAATTCCAACCGATTGTTTGTTTCAAATCTTAGCCCACTAGTTCAAAATTAAGCACCCGAAAAGTCGCGCCAAATTCACAGAGGTCCTCATGTTACAATTTAGGCAATAATGGCCAACTCCTGGAGCGAAACTTCATATTTGGACGGGCGCCGGTTGGCCGTACACACGTCCAGAGACTCGGGGGTGGTTTCCCCTGAAAGGTGGATTCACACCGATCGAGTGTGTCGAACGTCAGCTCACTGCCTCAAACTTAAGCGCTCAAAACTCCTGCCAAAATCACAAAGGTCGTCATGTTACAATTTAGGCAATAAAGGCCTACTTCTGGAGCAAAACTGAATGTTTGGACGGTCGCCTTTCGGCCCCAAAACCATCCAGAGACTCAGGGGAGGCCTCCCATGAAAGCTGGATTCCCACCGAGCGTTCGTGTCAAATCTTAGCCCACTAGTTTGAAATTAAGCACCCTAAAAGTCATGCCAGATTCACAGAGGTCCTCATGTTACAATTTAGGCAATAAAGGCCTCCTCCTGGAGCGAAACTGAATGTTTGGACGGGCACTGCTCGGCCCCACAACCGTCGAGAGACTCTGGGGTGGCCTCCCCTGAAAGGTGGATTCACACCGATCAAGTGTGTCGAACGTCAGCTCACTGGCTCAAACTTAAGCACTCAAAGTCCTGCCAAAATCACAAAAGTCTACATGTTACAATTTAGGCAATAAAGGCCTACTCCTGGAGCGAAACTGAATGTTTGGACGGGCACCGCTCTGCCCCACAACCGTCCTGAGACTCGGGGTACGCCTCCCCTGAAAGCTGAATTCCAACCGATCGTTTGTATCAAATCCTAGCCCACTAGTTCGAAATTAAGCACCCGAAAAGTCACGCAAAATTCACAGGGTCCTCATGTTACAATTTAGCCAATAAAGGGCTACTTTTGGAGCGAAACTGAATGTTTGGACGGGCACCGCTCGGCCCCACAACCGTCCAGCGACTCGGGGTATGCCTCCCCTGAAAGCTGAATTCCAACCGATCGTTTTTTTCAAATCTTAGCCCACTAGTTTGAAATTAAGCACCCGAAAAGTCACGCCAAATTCACAGAGGTCCTCATGTTACAATTTAGGCAACAAAGGCCTACGACTGGAGCGAAACTGAATGTTTGGACGGTCGCCTTTCGGCCCCACAACCGTCCACAGACTCGGGGGAGGCCTCCCCTGAAAGCTGAATTCCAACCGATTGTTTGTTTCAAATCTTAGCCCACTAGTTCAAAATTAGGCACCCGAAAAGTCGCGCCAAATTCACAGAGGTCCTCATGTTACAATTTAGGCAATAAAGGCCAACTCCTGGAGCGAAACTTCATATTTAGACGGGCGCCGGTTAGCCCTACAAACGTCCATAGACTCGGGGGTGGCCTCCCCTAAAAGGTGGAGTCACACCGATCGAGTGTGTCGAACGTCAGCTCACTGCCTCAAACTTAAGCGCTCAAAACTCCTGCCAAAATCACAAAGGTCGTCATGTTACAATTTAGGCAATAAAGGCCTACTCCTGGAGCGAAACTGAATGTTTGTACGGGCGCCGCTCGGCCCCACAACCGTCCATAGACTCGGGGTGTCCTCCCCTGAAAGCTGAATTCCAACCGATCGTTTGTTTCAAATCTTAGCCCACTAGTTTGAAATTAAGCACCCTAAAAGTCGCGCCAAATTCACAGAGGTCCTCATGTTACAATTTAGGCAATAAAGCCCTACTACTGGAGCAAAACTGAATGTTTGGACGGGCACCGCTCGGCCCCACAACCGTCCAGCGACTCGGGGTATGCCTCCCCTGAAAGCTGAATTCCAACCGATCGTTTGTTTCAAATCTTAGCCCACTAGTTTGAAATTAAGCACCCGAAAAGTAACGCCAAATTCACAGAGGTCCTCATGTTACAATTTAGGCAATAAAGGCCTACGACTGGAGCGAAACTGAATGTTTGGACGGTCGCCTTTCGGCCCCACAACCGTCCACAGACTCGGGGTAGGCCTCCCCTGAAAGCTGAATTCCAACCGATTGTTTGTTTCAAATCTTAGCCCACTAGTTCAAAATTAGGCACCCGAAAAGTCTCGCCAAATTCACAGAGGTCCTCATGTTACAATTTAGGCAATAAAGGCCAACTCCTGGAGCGAAACTTCATATTTAGACGGGCGCCGGTTAGCCCTACAAACGTCCATAGACTCGGGGGTGGCCTCCCCTAAAAGGTGGAGTCACACCGATCGAGTGTGTCGAACGTCAGCTCACTGCCTCAAACTTAAGCGCTCAAAACTCCTGCCAAAATCACAAAGGTCGTCATGTTACAATTTAGGCAATAAAGGCCTACTCCTGGAGCGAAACTGAATGTTTGTACGGGCGCCGCTCGGCCCCACAACCGTCCATAGACTCGGGGTGTCCTCCCCTGAAAGCTGAATTCCAACCGATCGTTTGTTTCAAATCTTAGCCCACTAGTTTGAAATTAAGCACCCTAAAAGTCGCGCCAAATTCACAGAGGTCCTCATGTTACAATTTAGGCAATAAAGCCCTACTACTGGAGCAAAACTGAATGTTTGGACGGGCACCGCTCGGCCCCACAACCGTCCAGCGACTCGGGGTATGCCTCCCCTGAAAGCTGAATTCCAACCGATCGTTTGTTTCAAATCTTAGCCCACTAGTTTGAAATTAAGCACCCGAAAAGTAACGCCAAATTCACAGAGGTCCTCATGTTACAATTTAGGCAATAAAGGCCTACGACTGGAGCGAAACTGAATGTTTGGACGGTCGCCTTTCGGCCCCACAACCGTCCACAGACTCGGGGTAGGCCTCCCCTGAAAGCTGAATTCCAACCGATTGTTTGTTTCAAATCTTAGCCCACTAGTTCAAAATTAGGCACCCGAAAAGTCTCGCCAAATTCACAGAGGTCCTCATGTTACAATTTAGGCAATAAAGGCCAACTCCTGGAGCGAAACTTCATATTTAGACGGGCGCCGGTTAGCCCTACAAACGTCCATAGACTCGGGGGTGGCCTCCCCTAAAAGGTGGAGTCACACCGATCGAGTGTGTCGAACGTCAGCTCACTGCCTCAAACTTAAGCGCTCAAAACTCCTGCCAAAATCACAAAGGTCGTCATGTTACAATTTAGGCAATAAAGGCCTACTCCTGTAGCGAAACTGAATGTTTGTACGGGCGCCGCTCGGCCCCACAACCGTCCATAGACTCGGGGTGTCCTCCCCTGAAAGCTGAATTCCAACCGATTGTTTGTTTCAAATCTTAGCCCACTAGTTTGAAATTAAGCACCCTAAAAGTCGCGCCAAATTCACAGAGGTCCTCATGTTACAATTTCGGCAATTAAGGCCTACTTCTGGAGCGAAACTGAATGTTTGGACGGGCGGGGCTCGGCCCCACAACCGTCCAGAGACTCGGAGGTGGCCTCCCCTGAAAGCTGGATTCCTACCGATCGTTTGTATCAAATCTTAGCCCACTAGTTTGAAATTAAGCACCCTAAAAGTCATGCCAGATTAACAGAGGTCCTCATGTTACAATTTAGGCAATAAAGGCCAACTCCTGGAGCGAAACTTCATATTTGGACGGGCGCCGGTTGGCCCTACAAACGTCCAGAGACTCGGGGGTTGCCTCCCCTGAAAGGTGGATTCACACCGATCGAGTGTGTCGAATGTCAGCTCACTGCCTCAAACTTAAGCGCTCAAAAGTCCTGCCAAAATCACAAAGGTCGTCATGTTACAATTTAGGCAATAAAGGCCTCCTTCTGGAGCGAAACTGAATGTTTGGACGGTCGCCTTTCGGCCCCAAAACCGTCCAGAGACTCAGGGGAGGCCTCCCATGAAAGCTGGATTCCCACAGAGCGTTCGTTTCAAATCTTAGCCCACTAGTTTGAAAGTAAGCACCCTAAAAGTCATGCCAGATTCACAGAGGTCCTCATGTTACAATTTAGGCAATAAAGGCCTCCTCCTGGAGCGAAACTGAATGTTTGGACAGGCACCGCTCGGCCACACAACCGTCCAGAGTCTCGGGGGTGGCCTCCCCTTAAAGGTGGATTCGAACCGATCAAGTTTGTCGAACATCAGCTCACTGGCTCAAACGTAAGCGCTCAAAAGTCCTGCCAAAATCACAAAGGTCGTCATGTTACAATTTAGGCAATAAAGGCCTACTCCTGGAGCGAAACTGAATGTTTGGACGGTCGCCTTTCGGCCCCACAACCGTCCAGAGTCTCGGGGGAGGCCTCCCATGAAAGCTGGATTCCCACCGAGCGTTTGTTTCAAATCTTAGCCCATTAGTTTGAAATTAAGCACCCTAAAAGTCATGCCAGATTCACAGAGGTCCTCATGTTACAATTTAGGCAATAAAGGCCTCCTCCTGAAGCGAATCTGAATGTTTGTACGGGCGCCGCTCGGCCCCACAACCGTCCATAGACTCGGGGTCGGCCTCCCCTGAAAGCTGAATTCCAACCGATCGTTTGTATCAAATCTTAGCCCACTAGTTCGAAATTAACCACCCGAAAAGTCGCGCCAAATTCACAGAGGTCCTCATGTTACAATTTCGGCAATTAAGGCCTACTTCTGGAGCGAAACTGAATGTTTGGACGGGCGGGGCTCGGCCCCACAACCGTCCAGAGACTCGGAGGTGGCCTCCTCTGAAAGCTGGATTCCTACCGATCGTTTGTATCAAATCTTAGCCCACTAGTTTGAAATTAAGCACCCTAAAAGTCATGCCAGATTCACAGAGGTCCTCATGTTACAATTTAGGCAATAAAGGCCAACTCCTGGAGCGAAACTTCATATTTGGACGGGCGCCGGTTGGCCCTACAAACGTCCAGAGACTCGGGGGTTGCCTCCCCTGAAAGGTGGATTCACACCGATCGAGTGTGTCGAATGTCAGCTCACTGCCTCAAACTTAAGCGCTCAAAAGTCCTGCCAAAATCACAAAGGTCGTCATGTTACAATTTAGGCAATAAAGGCTTCCTTCTGGAGCGAAACTGAATGTTTGGACGGTCGCCTTTCGGCCCCAAAACCGTCCAGAGACTCAGGGGAGGCCTCCCATGAAAGCTGGATTCCCACAGAGCGTTCGTTTCAAATCTTAGCCCACTAGTTTGAAATTAAGCACCCTAAAAGTCATGCCAGATTCACAGAGGTCCTCATGTTACAATTTAGGCAATAAAGGCCTCCTCCTGGAGCGAAACTGAATGTTTGGACAGGCACCGCTCGGCCACACAACCGTCCAGAGTCTCGGGGGTGGCCTCCCCTTAAAGGTGGATTCGAACCGATCAAGTTTGTCGAACATCAGCTCACTGGCTCAAACGTAAGCGCTCAAAAGTCCTGCCAAAATCACAAAGGTCGTCATGTTACAATTTAGGCAATAAAGGCCTACTCTTGGAGCGAAACTGAATGTTTGGACGGTCGCCTTTCGGCCCCACAACCGTCCAGAGTCTCGGGGGAGGCCTCCCATGAAAGCTGGATTCCCACCGACCGTTTGTTTCAAATCTTAGCCCATTAGTTTGAAATTAAGCACCCTAAAAGTCATGCCAGATTCACAGAGTTCCTCATGTTACAATTTAGGCAATAAAGGCCTCCTCCTGAAGCGAATCTGAATGTTTGTACGGGCGCCGCTCGGCCCCACAACCGTCCATAGACTCGGGGTCGGCCTCCCCTGAAAGCTGAATTCCAACCGATCGTTTGTATCAAATCTTAGCCCACTAGTTCGAAATTAACCACCCGAAAAGTCGCGCCAAATTCACAGAGGTCCTCATGTTAAAATTTAGGCAATAAAGGCCTACTACTGGAGCAAAACTGAATGTTTGGAAGGTCGACTTTCGGTCCCATAACCGTCCAGAGACTCGGGGGAGGCCTCCCATGAAAGCTGGATTCCCACTTAGCGTTTGTTTCAAATCTTAGCCCACGAGTTTGTAATTCAGCACCCTAAAAGTCGCGCCAAATACACAGAGGTCCTCATGTCACAATTTAGGCAATAAAGGTCTACTCCTGGAGCGAAACTGAATGTTTGGACGGTCGCCTATCGGCCCCACAACTGTCCAGACACTCGGAAGACGCCTCCCCTGAAAGGTGGATTCGCACCGATCCAGTGTGTCGAACGTCAGCTCACGTCTCAAACTTAAGCGCTCAAAAGTCCTGCCAAAATCACAAAGGTCGTCATGTTACAATTTAGTCAATAAAGGCCTACTACTTGAGCGATACGGAGTGCTTAGACGATCGCCGCTCGGCCCCACATCCGTCCAGAGACTCGGGGTAGGCCTCCCCTGAAAGCTGAATTCCAACCGATCGTTTGTTTCAAATCCTAGCCCACAAGTTCGAAATTAAGCACCCGAAAAGTCACGCCAAATTCACAGAGGTCCTCATGTTGCAATTTAGGCAATAAAGGCCTACGACTGGAGCGAAACTGAATGTTTGGACGGTCGCCTTTCGGCCCCACAACCATCCACAGACTCGGGGGAGGCCTCCCCTGAAAGCTGAATTCCAACCGATTGTTTGTTTCAAATCTTAGCCCACTAGTTCAAAATTAAGCACCCGAAAAGTCGCGCCAAATTCACAGAGGTCCTCATGTTACAATTTAGGCAATAATGGCCAACTCCTGGAGCGAAACTTCATATTTGGACGGGCGCCGGTTGGCCGTACAAACGTCCAGAGACTCGGGGGTGGCCTCCCCTGAAAGGTGGATTCACACCGATCGAGTGTGTCGAACGTCAGCTCACTGCCTCAAACTTAAGCGCTCAAAACTCCTGCCAAAATCACAAAGGTCGTCATGTTACAATTTAGGCAATAAAGGCCTACTTCTGGAGCAAAACTGAATGTTTGGACGGTCGCCTTTCGGCCCCACAACCGTCCAGAGACTCAGGGGAGGCCTCCCATGAAAGCTGAATTCCAACCGATCGTTTGTATCAAATCCTAGCCCACTAGTTCGAAATTAAGCACCCGAAAAGTCACGCAAAATTCACAGGGTCCTCATGTTACAATTTAGCCAATAAAGGGCTACTCCTGGAGCGAAACTGAATGTTTGGACGTGCACCGCTCGGCCCCACAACCGTCCAGCGACTCGGGGTATGCCTCCCCTGAAAGCTGAATTCCAACCGATCGTTTGTTTCAAATCTTAGCCCACTAGTTTGAAATTAAGCACCGGAAAAGTCACGCCAAATTCACAGAGGTCCTCATGTTACAATTTAGGCAATAAAGGCCTACGACTGGAGCGAAACTGAATGTTTGGACGGTCGCCTTTCGGCCCCACAACCGTCCACAGACTCGGGAGAGGCCTCCCCTGAAAGCTGAATTCCAACCGATTGTTTGTTTCAAATCTTAGCCCACTAGTTCAAAATTAGGCACCCGAAAAGTCGCGCCAAATTCACAGAGGTCCTCATGTTACAATTTAGGCAATAAAGGCCTACTCCTGGAGCGAAACTGAATGTTTGTACGGGCGCCGCTCGGCCCCACAACCGTCCATAGACTCGGGGTTGGCCTCCCCTGAAAGCTGAATTCCAACCGATCGTTTGTTTCAAATCTTAGCCCACTAGTTCGAAATTAAGCACCCAAAAAGTCGCGCCAAATTCACAGAGGTCCTCATGTTAAAATTTAGGCAATAAAGGCCTACTACTGGAGCAAAACTGAATGTTTGGAAGGTCGCTTTTCGGTCCCATAACTGTCCAGAGACTCGGGTTAGGCCTCCCATGAAAGCTGGATTCCCACCGAGCGTTTGTTTCAAATCTTAGCCCACGAGTTTGAAATTCAGCACCCTACAAATCGCGCCAAATACACAGAGGTCCTCATGTTACAATTTAGGCAATAAAGGCCTACTCCTGGAGCGAAACTGAATGTTTGGATGGGCGCCGCTCGGCCCCACAACCGTCCAGAGACTCGGGGGAGGCCTCCCCTGAAAGCTGGATTCCTACCGATCGTTTGTTTCAAATCTTAGCCCACTAGTTCGAAATTAAGCACCCTAAAAGTCGCGCCAAATTCACAGAGGTCCTCATGTTACAATTTAGGCAATAAAGGCCTACTACTGGAGCAAAACTGAATGTTTGGAAGGTCGCCTTTCGGTCCCATAACTGTCCAGAGACTCGGGTTAGGCCTCCCATGAAAGCTGGATTCCCACCGAGCGTTTGTTTCAAATCTTAGCCCACGAGTTTGAAATTCAGCACCCTACAAATCGCGCCAAATACACAGAGGTCCTCATGTTACAATTTAGGCAATAAAGGCCTACTCCTGGAGCGAAACTGAATGTTTGGACGGGCGCCGCTCGGCCCCACAACCGTCCAGAGACTCGGGGGTGGCCTCCCCTGAAAGCTGGATTCCTACCGATCGTTTGTATCAAATCTTAGCCCACTAGTTTGTAATTAAGCACCCTAAAAGTCATGCCAGATTCACAGAGGCCCTCATGTTAAAATTTAGGCAATAAAGGCCTACTACTGGAGCAAAACTGAATGTTTGGAAGGTCGCCTTTCGGTCCCATAACCGTCCAGAGTCTCGGGGTAGGCCTCCCATGAAAGCTGGATTCCCACCGAGCGTTTGTTTCAAATCTTAGCCCACGAGTTTGAAATTCAGCACCCTAAAAATCGCGCCAAATACACAGAGGTCCTCATGTTACAATTTAGGCAATAAAGGCCTTCTCCTGGAGCGAAACTAAATGTTTGGACGGTCGCCTTTCGGCCCCACAACCGTCCAGACACTCGGAAGAGGCCTCCCCTGAAAGGTGGATTTGCACCGATCCAGTGTGTCGAACGTCAGCTCACTGGCTCAAACTTAAGCGCTCAAAAGTCCTGCCAAAATCACAAAGGTCGTCATGTTACAATTTAGGCAATAAAGGCCTACTCCTGGAGCGAAACTGAATGTTTGGACGGGTGTGTTGGTGTGTTTATCGCTGAAAAATGCTTCCCAGCGCCTGCTGTAGACTTTTTTATTTTCACTCATAACTTCACAAAGGATGCTTTCCCAGTAAATGCTCTTGCTTTTTAGAGTAAACTATCCCCTTTATTCTAGTTGCAGGCAGTGGTTTTAATCCCAAAGCTTTGGTTGGAGTTTGACACACATTTGCAGTTTTTATTGCTTAAAAATGCTACCTGGCTCCCTCTGCTGTACACTTTTTTTATTGTAATCCATTACTTCACAAAGGATGCTTTACCAGTAAAGTATCTTGCTTTTTACAGTAGAACTCTCCCCTTTATACTAGTTACAGGCAGTGGTTTGAATCCCAAAGCTTTGGTTGGAGTTTTACATACATTTGCAGTTTTTATTGCTTAAAAATGCCAAAGCTTTGGTTGGAGTTTTACACACATTTGCAGTTTTTATTGAGTAAAAATGCTTCCCAGCGCCTGCTGAACACTTTTTTGTTTTCACTCAAAACTTCACAAAGGATGCTTTCCCAGTAAAGTCTCTTGCTTTTTAGAGTATAACTCTCCGCTTTATACTAGTTACAGGCAGTGTTTTGAATTCCAAAGCTTTAGTTGGAGTTTTACACACATTTGCATTTTTTATCGCTTAAAAATGCTTCCCAGCTTCCTCTGCTGTATACTTCTTTGATTGTAACTCATAACTTCACAAAGGATGCTTTCCCAGTAAATGCTCTTGCTTTTTAGAGTAAACTATCCCCTTTATTCTAGTTGCAGGCAGTGGTTTTAATCCCAAAGCTTTGGTTGGAGTTTGACACACATTTGCAGTTTTTATTGCTTAAAAATGCTACCTGGCTCCCTCTGCTGTACACTTTTTTTATTGTAATCCATTACTTCACAAAGGATGCTTTACCAGTAAAGTATCTTGCTTTTTACAGTAGAACTCTCCCCTTTATACTAGTTACAGGCAGTGGTTTGAATCCCAAAGCTTTGGTTGGAGTTTTACATACATTTGCAGTTTTTATTGCTTAAAAATGCCAAAGCTTTGGTTGGAGTTTTACACACATTTGCAGTTTTTATTGAGTAAAAATGCTTCCCAGCGCCTGCTGAACACTTTTTTGTTTTCACTCAAAACTTCACAAAGGATGCTTTCCCAGTAAAGTCTCTTGCTTTTTAGAGTATAACTCTCCGCTTTATACTAGTTACAGGCAGTGTTTTGAATTCCAAAGCTTTAGTTGGAGTTTTACACACATTTGCATTTTTTATCGCTTAAAAATGCTTCCCAGCTTCCTCTGCTGTATACTTCTTTGATTGTAACTCATAACTTCACAAAGGATGCTTTCCCAGTAAATGCTCTTGCTTTTTAGAGTAAACTATCCCCTTTATTCTAGTTGCAGGCAGTGGTTTTAATCCCAAAGCTTTGGTTGGAGTTTGACACACATTTGCAGTTTTTATTGCTTAAAAATGCTACCTGGCTCCCTCTGCTGTACACTTTTTTTATTGTAATCCATTACTTCACAAAGGATGCTTTACCAGTAAAGTATCTTGCTTTTTACAGTAGAACTCTCCCCTTTATACTAGTTACAGGCAGTGGTTTGAATCCCAAAGCTTTGGTTGGAGTTTTACATACATTTGCAGTTTTTATTGCTTAAAAATGCCAAAGCTTTGGTTGGAGTTTTACACACATTTGCAGTTTTTATTGAGTAAAAATGCTTCCCAGCGCCTGCTGAACACTTTTTTTGTTTTCACTCAAAACTTCACAAAGGATGCTTTCCCAGTAAAGTCTCTTGCTTTTTAGAGTATAACTCTCCGCTTTATACTAGTTACAGGCAGTGTTTTGAATTCCAAAGCTTTAGTTGGAGTTTTACACACATTTGCATTTTTTATCGCTTAAAAATGCTTCCCAGCTTCCTCTGCTGTATACTTCTTTGATTGTAACTCATAACTTCACAAAGTATGCTTTCCCAGTAAAGTATCTTGCTTTTTAGAGTAGAACTATCCCCTTTATACGTGTTACATGCAGTGGTTTGAATCCCAAAGCTTTAGTTGGAGTTTTACACACATTTGCAGTTTTTATTGCTTAAAAATGCTACCCAGCTCCCTCTGCTGTACACTTTTTTTATTTTCACTCATAACTTCACAAAGGATGCTTTCCAAGTAAATTATCTTGCATTTAAGAGTAAAACTCTCCCCTTGATACAAATTACAGGCAATGGTTTGAATCCCAAAGCTTTGGTTGGAGTTTTACACACATTTTCAGTTTTTATTGCTTAAAAATGCTTCCCAGTGCCTGCTGTACACTTTTTTTGTTTTCAAACATAACTTCACAAAGGATGCTTTGCCAGTAAAGTCTCTTGCTTTTTAGAGTAGAACTCTCCACTTTATACTAGTTACAGGCAGTGGTTTGAATCCCAAAGCTTTGGTTGGAGTTTTACACACATTTGCTGTTTTATTCGCTTAAAAATGCTTCCCAGTGCCTGCTGTACACTTTTTTTTATTTTCATTCATACCTTCAAAAAGGATGCTTTCCCACTAAAGTCTCTTGCTTTTTAGAGTAGAACTTTCCCTTTTATACTAGTTACATGCAGTGGTTTGAATCCCAAAGCTTTAGTTGGAGTTTTACACACATTTGCAGTTTTTATTGCTTAAAAATGCTACCCAGCTCCTTCTGCTGTACACTTTTTTTATTGTAACTCAAAACTTCACAAAGGATGCTTTCCCAGAAAGTATCTTGCTTTTTAGAGTAGAACTCTCCCCTTTATACTAGTTACAGGCAGTGGTTTGAATCCCAAAGCTTTGGTTGGAGTTTTAGACACATTTGCAGTTTTTATTGCTTAAAAATGCCAAAACTTTGGTTGGAGTTTTACACACATTTGCAGTTTTTATTGATTAAAAATGCTTCCCAGCGCCTGCTGTACACTTTTTTTGTTTTCACTCACAACTTCACAAAGGATGCTTTCCCAGTAAAGTCTCTTGCTTTTTAGAGTAAAACTCTCCCCTTTATACTAGTTACAGGCAGTGGTTTGAATCCCAAAGCTTTGGGTGGAGTTTTACACACATTTGCAGTTTTTATCGCTTAAAAATGCTTCCCAGCACCTGCTGTACACATTTTTTATTTTGACTGTTAACTTCACAAAGGATGCTTTCCAAGTAAATTCTCTTGCATTTCACAGTAAAACTCTCCCCTTTATACTAGTTACAGGCAGTGGTTTGAATCCCAAAGCTTTGGTTGGAGTTTTTCACACATTTGCAGTTTTTATCGCTTAAAAATGCTTCCCAGCTATCTCTGCTGGACACTTTTTTTGTTGAAACTCATAATTTCACAAAGGATGCTTTCCCAGTTCATTCTCTTGCTTTTTAGAGTAAAACTCTCCCCTTTATACTAGTTACAGGCAGTGGTTTGAATCCCAAAGCTTTGGTTGGAGTTTTAGACACATTTGCTGTTTTATTCGCTTAAAAATGCTTCCCAGCGCCTGCTGTACACTTTTTTTTTATTTTCTCTCATAACTTCACAAAGGATGCTTTCCCAGTAAAGTCTCTTGCTTTTTAGAGTAGAACTCTCCCCTTTATACTAGTTACAGGCAGTGGTTTGAATCCCAAAGCTTTGGTTGGAGTTTTACACACATTTGCAGTTTTTATTGCTTAAACATGCTTCCCAGCGCCCTCTGCTGTACACTTTTTTTTATTGTAACTCATAACTTCACAAAGGATGCTTTCCCAGTAAAGTCTCTTGCTTTTTAGAGTAAAACTCTCCCCTTTATACTAGTTACAGGCAGTGGTTTGGATCCCAAAGCTTTGGTTGGACTTTTAGACACATTTGCAGTTTTCATTGCTTAAAAATGCTTCCCAGCTCCCTCTGCTGGACACTTTTTTTATTGTAACTCATAACTTCACAAAGGATGCTTTCCGAGTAAATTCTCTTGCTTTTTAGAGTACAACACTCCCCTTTATACTAGTTACAGGCAGTGGTTTGAATCCCAAAGCTTTGATGGGAGTTTTACACACATTTGCTGTTTTATTCGCTTAAAAATGCTTCCCAGAGCCTGCAGTACACTTTTTTTTATTTTCACTCATAACTTCACAAAGGATGCTTTCCCAGTAAAGTCTCTTGCTTTTTAGAGTAGAACTCTCCCCTTTATACTAGCTACAGGCAGTGGTTTGAATCCCAAGGCTTTGGTTGGAGTTTTACACACATTTGCTGTTTTTATAGCTTAAAAATGCTTCCTAGCACCCTCTGCTGTACACTGTTTTTATTGTAACTCATAACTTCACAAAGGATGCTTTTCCAGCAAAGTCTCTTGCTTTTTAGAGAAGAACGCTCCACTTTATACTAGCTACAGGCAGTGGTTTGAATCCCAAAGCTTTAGTTGGGGTTTTACGCACATTTGCTGTTTTTATTGCTTAAAAATGCTTCCCTACGCCCTCTGCTGTACACTTTTTTTATTGTAACTCATAACTTCACAAAGGATGCTTTTCCAGTAAAGTTTCTTGCTTTTTAGAGAAGGACGGTCCCCTTTATACTAGTTACAGGCAGTGGTTTGAATCCCAAAGCATTTGTTGGAGTTTTAAACACATTTGCATTTTTTTATCGCATAAAAATGCTTCCCAGCTTCCTCTGCTGTACACTTTTTTAATTGTAACTCATAACTTCACAAAGGATGCTTTCCCAGTAAAGTCTCTTGCTTTTTAGAGTAAAACTCTCCCCTTTATACGAGTTACAGGCAGTGGTTTGAATCCCAAAGCTTTGGTTGGAGTTCGAGACACATTTGCTGTTTTGTTCGCTTACAAATGCTTCCCAGCGCCTGCTGTACACATTTTTTTATTTTGACTCATAACTTCACAAAGGATGCTTTCCCAGTAAAGTCTCTTGCTTTTTAGAGTAGAACTCTCCCCTTTATACTAGCTACAGGCAGTGGTTTGAATCCCAAAGCTTTGGTTGGAGTATTACACACATTGGCATTTTTTATCGCATAAAAATGCTTCCCAGCTTCCTCTGCTGTACACGTTTTTAATTGTAACTCATAACTTCACAAAGGATGCTTTCCCAGTAAATTCTCTTGCTTTTTAGAGGAAAACTCTCCCCTTTATACTAGTTACAGGCATTCGTTTGAATCCCAAAGCTTTGGTTGGAGTTTTACACACATTTGCAGTTTTTATCGCTTACAAATGCTTCCCTACGCCCTCTGCTGTACACTTTTTTTATTGTAACTCATAACTTCACAAAGGATGCTTTTCCAGTAAAGTCTCTTGCTTTTTAGAGAAGGACGGTCCCCTTTATACTAGTTACAGGCAGTGGTTTGAATCCCAAAGCTTTTGTTGGAGTTTTAAACACATTTGCATTTTTTTATCGCATAAAAATGCTTCCCAGCTTCCTCTGCTGTACACTTTTTTAATTGTAACTCATAACTTCACAAAGGATGCTTTCCCAGTAAAGTCTCTTGCTTTTTAGAGTAAAACTCTCCCCTTTATACGAGTTACAGGCAGTGGTTTGAATCCCAAAGCTTTGGTTGGAGTTCGAGACACATTTGCTGTTTTGTTCGCTTAAAAATGCTTCCCAGCGCCTGCTGTACACATTTTTTTATTTTGACTCATAACTTCACAAAGGATGCTTTCCCAGTAAAGTCTCTTGCTTTTTAAAGTAGAACTCTCCCCTTTATACTAGCTACAGGCAGTGGTTTGAATCCCAAAGCTTTGGTTGGAGTATTACACACATTTGCATTTTTTATCGCATAAAAATGCTTCCCAGCTTCCTCTGCTGTACACGTTCTTAATTGTAACTCATAACTTCACAAAGGATGCTTTCCCAGTAAATTCTCTTGCTTTTTAGAGTAGAACTCTCCCTTTTATACTAGTTACAGGCAGTGGTTTGAATCCCAAAGCTTTGGTTGGAATTTTACACACATTTGCAGTTTTTATCGCTTAAAAATGCTTCCCAGCGCCTGCTGTCCACTTTTTTTGTTTTGACTCATAACTTCACAAAGGATGCTTTCCCAGTAAAGTCTCTTGCTTTTTAGAGTAGAACTCTCCCCTTTATACCAGTTACAGGAAGTGGTTTGAATCCCAACGCTTTGATGGGAGTTTTACACACATTTGCTGTTTTTTTTTTCTTAAAAATGCTTACCAGCACCTGCTGAACACATTTTTTATTTTGACTGTTAACTACACAAAGGATGCTTTCCAAGTAAATTCTCTTGCATTTCAGAGTGAAACTCTCCCCTTTATACTAGTTACAGGCAGTGGTTTGAATCCCAAAGCTTTGGTTGGGGTTTTACACACATTTGCTGTTTTATTCGCTTAAAAATGCTTCCCAGAGCCTGCAGTACACTTTTTTTTATTTTCACTCATAACTTCACAAAGGATACTTTCCCAATAAAGTCTCTTGCTTTTTAGAGTAAAACTCTCCCCTTTATACTAGTTACAGGCAGTGGTTTTAATACCAAAGCTTTGGTTGGAGTTTTACACACATTTGCTGTTTTTTTTTTCTTAAAAATGCTTACCAGCACCTGCTTAACACATTTTTTATTTTGACTGTTAACTACACAAAGGATGCTTTCCAAGTAAATTCTCTTGCATTTCAGAGTGAAACTCTCCCCTTTATACTAGTTACAGGCAGTGGTTTGAATCCCAAAGCTTTGGTTGGAGTTTTACACACATTTGTAGTTTTAATTGCTTAAAAATGCTTCCCAGCTCCCTCTGCTGGAAACTTTTTTTATTGTCACTCATAACTTCACAAAGGATACTTTCCCAGTAAATTCTCCTGCTTTTTCGTGGAGAACTCTCCCTTTTTACTTGTTACATGCAGTGGTTTTAATCCCAAAGCTTTGGTTGGAGTTTTAGACACATTTGCTGTTTTATTCGCTTAAAAATGCTTCCCAGCGCCTGCTGTACACTTTATTTGATTTTGACTCATAACTTCACAAAGGATGCTTTTCCAGCAAAGTCTCTTGCTTTTTAGAGAAGAACGCTCCCCTTTATACAAGCTACAGGCAGTGGTTTGAATCCCAAAGCTTTGGTTGGAGTTTTACACACATTTGCTGTTTTTATTGCTTAAAAATGCTTCCCAGCGCCCTCTGCTGTACACTTTCTTTATTGTAAATCATAACTTCACAAAGGATGCTTTTCCAGTAAAGTCTCTTGCTTTTTAGAGAAGAACGGTCCCCTTTATACTAGTTACAGGCAGTGGTTTGAATCCCAAAGCTTTGATGGGAGTTTTACACACATTTGCTGTTTTATTCGCTGAAAAATGCTTCCCAGAGCCTCCAGTACACTTTTTTTTATTTTCACTCATAACTTCACAAAGGATGCTTTCCCAATAAAGTCTCTTGCTTTTTAGAGTAAAACTCTCCCCTTTATACTAGTTACAGGCAGTGGTTTGAATACCAAAGCTTTGGTTGGCGTTTTACACACATTTGCTGTTTTTTTTTCTTAAAAATGCTTCCCAGCGCCTGCTGTACACTTTATTTGATTTTGACTCATAACTTCACAAATGATGCTTTTCCAGCAAAGTCTCTTGCTTTTTAGAGAAGAACGCTCCCCTTTATACAAGCTACAGGCAGTGGTTTGAATCCCAAAGCTTTGGTTGGAGTTTTACACACATTTGCTGTTTTTATTGCTTAAAAATGCTTCCCAGCGCCCTCTGCTGTACACTTTTTTTATTGTAAATCATAACTTCACAAAGGATGCTTTTCCAGTAAAGTCTTTTGCTTTTTAGAGAAGAACGGTCCCCTTTATACTAGTTACAGGCAGTGGTTTGAATCCCAAAGCTTTTGTTGGAGTTTTAAACACATTTGCATTTTTTATCGCATAAAAATGCTTCCCAGCTTCCTCTGCTGTACACTTTTTTAATTGTAACTCATAACTTCACAAAATATGCTTTCCCAGTAAAGTCTCTTGCTTTTTAGAGTAGAACTCTCCCCTTTATACTAGCTACAGTCAGTGGTTTGAATCCCAAAGCTTTGGTTGGAATTTTACACACATTTGCAGTTTTTATCGCTTAAAAATGCTTCCCAGCGCCTGCTGTCCACTTTTTTTGTTTTGACTCATAACTTCACAAAGGATGCTTTCCCAGTAAAGTCTCTTGCTTTTTAGAGTAGAACTCTCCCCTTTATACCAGTTACAGGAAGTGGTTTGAATCCCAACGCTTTGATGGGAGTTTTACACACATTTGCTGTTTTTTTTTTCTTAAAAATGCTTACCAGCACCTGCTGAACACATTTTTTATTTTGACTGTTAACTACACAAAGGATGCTTTCCAAGTAAATTCTCTTGCATTTCAGAGTGAAACTCTCCCCTTTATACTAGTTACAGGCAGTGGTTTGAATCCCAAAGCTTTGGTTGGGGTTTTACACACATTTGCTGTTTTATTCGCTTAAAAATGCTTCCCAGAGCCTGCAGTACACTTTTTTTTATTTTCACTCATAACTTCACAAAGGATACTTTCCCAATAAAGTCTCTTGCTTTTTAGAGTAAAACTCTCCCCTTTATACTAGTTACAGGCAGTGGTTTTAATACCAAAGCTTTGGTTGGAGTTTTACACACATTTGCTGTTTTTTTTTTCTTAAAAATGCTTACCAGCACCTGCTGAACACATTTTTTATTTTGACTGTTAACTACACAAAGGATGCTTTCCAAGTAAATTCTCTTGCATTTCAGAGTGAAACTCTCCCCTTTATACTAGTTACAGGCAGTGGTTTGAATCCCAAAGCTTTGGTTGGAGTTTTACACACATTTGTAGTTTTAATTGCTTAAAAATGCTTCCCAGCTCCCTCTGCTGGAAACTTTTTTTATTGTCACTCATAACTTCACAAAGGATACTTTCCCAGTAAATTCTCCTGCTTTTTCGTGGAGAACTCTCCCTTTTTACTTGTTACATGCAGTGGTTTTAATCCCAAAGCTTTGGTTGGAGTTTTAGACACATTTGCTGTTTTATTCGCTTAAAAATGCTTCCCAGCGCCTGCTGTACACTTTATTTGATTTTGACTCATAACTTCACAAAGGATGCTTTTCCAGCAAAGTCTCTTGCTTTTTAGAGAAGAACGCTCCCCTTTATACAAGCTACAGGCAGTGGTTTGAATCCCAAAGCTTTGGTTGGAGTTTTACACACATTTGCTGTTTTTATTGCTTAAAAATGCTTCCCAGCGCCCTCTGCTGTACACTTTTTTTATTGTAAATCATAACTTCACAAAGGATGCTTTTCCAGTAAAGTCTCTTGCTTTTTAGAGAAGAACGGTCCCCTTTATACTAGTTACAGGCAGTGGTTTGAATCCCAAAGCTTTGATGGGAGTTTTACACACATTTGCTGTTTTATTCGCTTAAAAATGCTTCCCAGAGCCTGCAGTACACTTTTTTTTATTTTCACTCATAACTTCACAAAGGATGCTTTCCCAATAAAGTCTCTTGCTTTTTAGAGTAAAACTCTCCCCTTTATACTAGTTACAGGCAGTGGTTTGAATACCAAAGCTTTGGTTGGCGTTTTACACACATTTGCTGTTTTTTTTTCTTAAAAATGCTTCCCAGCGCCTGCTGTACACTTTATTTGATTTTGACTCATAACTTCACAAATGATGCTTTTCCAGCAAAGTCTCTTGCTTTTTAGAGAAGAACGCTCCCCTTTATACAAGCTACAGGCAGTGGTTTGAATCCCAAAGCTTTGGTTGGAGTTTTACACACATTTGCTGTTTTTATTGCTTAAAAATGCTTCCCAGCGCCCTCTGCTGTACACTTTTTTTATTGTAAATCATAACTTCACAAAGGATGCTTTTCCAGTAAAGTCTTTTGCTTTTTAGAGAAGAACGGTCCCCTTTATACTAGTTACAGGCAGTGGTTTGAATCCCAAAGCTTTTGTTGGAGTTTTAAACACATTTGCTGTTTTTATCGCATAAAAATGCTTCCCAGCTTCCTCTGCTGTACACTTTTTTAATTGTAACTCATAACTTCACAAAATATGCTTTCCCAGTAAAGTCTCTTGCTTTTTAGAGTAAAACTCTCCCCTTTATACTAGTTACAGGCAGTGGTTTGAATCCCAAAGCTTTGGTTGGAGTTCGAGACACATTTGCTGTTGTATTCGCTTAAAAATGCTTCCCAGCGCCTGCTGTACACATTTTTTTATTTTGACTCATAACTTCACAAAGGATGCTTTCCCAGTAAAGTCTCTTGCTTTTTAGAGTAGAACTCTCCCCTTTATACTAGCTACAGGCAGTGGTTTGAATCCCAAAGCTTTGGTTGGAGTTTTACACACATTTGCATTTTTTATCGCATTAAAATGCTTCCCAGCTTCCTCTGCTGTACACGTTTTTAATTGTAACTCATAACTTCACAAAGGATGCTTTCCCAGTAAATTCTCTTGGTTTTTAGAGTAGAACTCTACCCTTTATACGAGTTACAGGCAGTGGTTTGGATCACAAAGCTTTGGTTGGAGTTTTACACACATTTGCAGTTTTCATTGTTAAAAATGCTTCCCAGCTCCCTCTGCTGGACAATTTTTGTATTGTAACTCATAACTTCACAAAGGATGCTTTCCCAGTAAATTCTCTTGCTTTTTAGAGCAGAACTCTCCCTTCTATTCTAGTTACAGGCAGTGGTTTGAATCCCAAAGCTTTGGTTGGAATTTTACACACATTTGCTGTTTTTATCGCTTAAAAATGCTTCCCAGCGCCTGCTGTCCACTTTTTTTGTTTTGACTCATAACTTCACAAAGGATGCTTTCCCAGTAAAGTCTCTTGCTTTTTAGAGTAGAACTCTCCCCTTTATACTAGTTACAGGCAGTGGTTTGAATCCCAAAGCTTTGATGGGAGTTTTACACACATTTGCTGTTTTATTCGCTTAAAAATGCTTCCCAGAGCCTGCAGTACACTTTTTTTTATTTTCACTCATAACTTCACAAAGGATGCTTTCCCAATAAATTATCTTGCATTTCAGAGTAAAACTCTCCCCTTTATACTAGTTACAGGCAGTGGTTTGAATCCCAAAGCTTTGGTTGGAGTTTTACACACATTGCAGTTTTTATTGCTTAAAAATGCTTCCCAGCGCCCTCTGCTGTACACTTTTTTTATTGTAAATCATAACTTCACAAAGGATGCTTTTCCAGTAAAGTCTCTTGCTTTTTAGAGAAGAACGCTCCCCTTTATACAAGCTACAGGCAGTGGTTTGAATCCCAAAGCTTTGGTTGGAGTTTTACACACATTTGCTGTTTTTATTGCTTAAAAATGCTTCCCAGCGCCCTCTGCTGTACACTTTTTTTATTGTAAATCATAACTTCACAAAGGATGCTTTCCCAGTAAAGTCTTTTGCTTTTTAGAGTAGAACTCTCCCCTTTATACTAGCTACAGGCAGTGGTTTGAATCCCAAAGCTTTGGTTGGAGTTTTACACACATTTGCATTTTTTATCGCATAAAAATGCTTCCAAGCTCCCTCTGCTGGACACTTTTTTTATTGTAACTCATAACTTCACAAAGGATGCTTTCCCAGTAAATTCTCTTGCTTTTTAGAGTAGAACTCTCCCTTTTATTCTAGTTACAGGCAGTGGTTTGAATCCCAAAGCTTTGGTTGGAATTTTACACACATTTGCAGTTTTTATCGCTTAAAAAAGCTTCCCAGCGCCTGCTGTACACTTTTTTTGTTTTGACTCATAACTTCACAAAAGATGCTTTCCCAGTAAATTCTCTTGCTTTTGAGAGTAGAACTCTCCCTTTTATACTAGTTACAGGCAGTGGTTTGAATCCCAAAGCTTTGGTTGGAATATTGCACACATTTGCAGTTTTTATCGCTTAAAAATGCTTATCAGCGCCTGCTGTACACTTTTTTTTATTTGAACTCATGACTTCAAAAAAGTTGCTTTCCCAGTAAATTCTCTTGATTTTTAGAGTAGAACTCTCCCCTTTATACTAGTTACAGGCAGTGGTTTGAATCCCAAAGCTTTGGTTGGTGTTTTACACACATTTGCTGTTATTTTTGCTTAAAAATGCTTGCTGTACACTTTTTTTATTTTGACTCATAACTTCACAAAGGATGCTTTCCCAGTAAAGTCTCATGCTTTTTAGAGTAAAACTCTCCCCTTTATACTAGTTACAGGCAGTGGTTTGAATCCCAAAGCTTTGGTTGGAGTTCTAGACACATTTGCTGTTTTATTCGCTTAAAAATGCTTCCCAGCGCCTGCTGTACACTTTTTTATATTTTGACTCATAACTTCACAAAGGATGCTTTCCCAGTAAAGTCTCTTTCTTTTTAGAGTAGAACTCTCCCCTTTATACTCGCTACAGGCAGTGGTTTGAATCCCAAAGAATATACTAGCTACAGGCAGTGGTTTGAATCCCAAAGCTTTGGTTGGAGTTTTAAACACATTTGCAATTTTTATCGCATAAAAATGCTTCCCAGCTTCCTCTGCTGTACACTTTTTTAATTGTAACTCATAACTTCACAAAGGATGCTTTCACAGTAAAGTCTCTTGCTTTTTAGAGTAAAACTCTCCCCTTTATACTAGTTACAGGCAGTGGTTTGAATCCCATAGCTTTGGTTGGAGTTCGAGACACATTTGCTGTTTTATTCGCTTAAAAATGCTTCCCAGCGCCTGCTGTACACTTTTTTTTTTATTTTGACTCATAACTTCACAAAGGATGCTTTCCCAGTAAAGTCTCTTGCTTTTTAGAGTAGAACTCTCCCCTTTATACTAGCTACAGGCAGTGGTTTGAATCCCAAAGCTTTGGTTGGAGTTTTACACACATTTGCTGTTGTTATTGCTTAAAAATGCTTCCCAGCGCCCTCTGCTGTACACTTTTTTTTATTGTAAATCATAACTTCACAAAGGATGCTTTTCCAGTAAAGTCGCTTGCTTTTTAGATAAGAACGGTCTCCTTTATACTAGTTACAGGCAGTGGTTTGAATCCCAAAGCTTTTGTTGGAGTTTTAAACACATTTGGATTTTTTTATCGCATAAAAATGCTTCCCAGCTTCCTCTGCTGTACACTTTTTTAATTGTAACTCATAACTTCACAAAGGATGCTTTCCCAGTAAATTCTCTTGCTTTTTAGAGTAGAACTCTCCCTTTTATACTAGTTACAGGCAGTGGTTTGTATCCCAAAGCTTTGGTTGGAGTTTTAAACACATTTGCATTTTTTATCGCATAAAAATGCTTCCCAGCTTCCTCTGCTGTACACTTTTTTAATTGTAACTCATAACTTCACAAAGGATGCTTTCACAGTAAAGTCTCTTGCTTTTTAGAGTAAAACTCTCCCCTTTATACTAGTTACAGGCAGTGGTTTGAATCCCATAGCTTTGGTTGGAGTTCGAGACACATTTGCTGTTTTATTCGCTTAAAAATGCTTCCCAGCGCCTGCTGTTCACTTTTTTTTCATTTTGACTCATAACTTCACAAAGGATGCTTTCCCAGTAAAGTCTCTTGCTTTTTAGAGTAGAACTCTCCCCTTTATACTAGCTACAGTCAGTGGTTTGAATCCCAAAGCTTTGGTTGGAGTTTTACACACATTTGCTGTTTTTATTGCTTAAAAATGCTTCCCAGCGCCCTCTGCTGTACACTTTTTTTTTATTGTAAATCAACACTTCACAAAGGATGCTTTCCCAGTAAAGTCTCTTGCTTTTTAGAGTAGAACTCTCCCCTTTATACTAGCTACAGTCAGTGGTTTGAATCCCAAAGCTTTGGTTGGAATTTTACACACATTTGCAGTTTTTATCGCTTAAAAATGCTTCCCAGCGCCTGCTGTCCACTTTTTTTGTTTTGACTCATAACTTCACAAAGGATGCTTTCCCAGTAAAGTCTCTTGCTTTTTTAGAGTAGAACTCTCCCCTTTATACCAGTTACAGGAAATGGTTTGAATCCCAACGCTTTGATGGGAGTTTTACACACATTTGCTGTTTTATTCGCTTAAAAATGCTTCCCAGAGCCTGCAGTACACTTTTTTTTATTTTCACTCATAACTTCACAAAGGATACTTTCCCAATAAAGTCTCTTGCTTTTTAGAGTAAAATTCTCCCCTTTATACTAGTTACAGGCAGTGGTTTTAATACCAAAGCTTTGGTTGGAGTTTTACACACATTTGCTGTTTTTTTTTTCTTAAAAATGCTTACCAGCACCTGCTGTACACATTTTTTATTTTGACTGTTAACTACACAAAGGATGCTTTCCAAGTAAATTCTCTTGCATTTCAGAGTGAAACTCTCCCCTTTATACTAGTTACAGGCAGTGGTTTGAATCCCAAAGCTTTGATGGGAGTTTTACACACATTTGCTGTTTTATTCGCTTCAAAATGCTTCCCAGAGCCTGCAGTACACTTGTTTTTATTTTCACTCATAACTTCACAAAGGATGCTTTCCCAGTAAAGTCTCTTGCTTTTTAGAGTAGAACTCTCCCCTTTATACTAGCTACAGGCAGTGGTTTGAATCCCAAAGCTTTGGTTGGAGTTTTACACAAATTTTTTTTTTTATAGCTTAAAAATGCTTCCTAGCACCCTCTGCTGTACACTGTTTTTACTGTAACTCATAACTTCACAAAGGATGCTTTTCCAGCAAAGTCTCTTGATTTTTTAGAGAAGAACGGTCCCCTTTATACTAGTTACAGGCAGTGGTTTGAATCCCAAAGCTTTTGTTGGAGTTTTAAACACATTTGCATTTTTTATCGCATAAAAATGCTTCCCAGCTTCCTCTGCTGTACACTTTTTTAATTGTAACTCATAACTTCACAAAGGATGCTTTCCCAGTAAATTCTCTTGCTTTTTAGAGGAAAACTCTCCCCTTTATACTAGTTACAGGCATTGGTTTGAATCCCAAAGCTTTGGTTGGAGTTTTACACACATTTGCAGTTTTTATCGCTTAAAAATGCTTCCCACCGCCTGCTGTAGACTTTATTTATTTGAACTCATTACTTCACAAAGGATGCTTTCCCAGTAAATTCTCTTAATTTTTAGAGTAGAACTCTCCCCTTTATACGAGTTACAGGCAGTGGTTTGAATCCCAAAGCTTTGGTTGGAATATTGCACACATTTGCAGTTTTCATTGCTTAAAAATGCTTCCCAGCTCCCTCTGCTGGACACTTTTTTTTATTGTAACTCATAACTTCACAAAGGAGGCTTTCCCAGTAAATTCTCTTTATTTTTAGAGTAGAACTCTCCCCTTTATACGAGTTACAGGCAGTGGTTTGAATCCCAAAGCTTTGGTTGGAATTTTACACACATTTGCAGTTTTTATCGCTTAAAAATGCTTCCCAGCGCCTGCTGTACACTTTTTTTGTTTTGACTCATAACTTCACAAAAGATGCTTTCCCAGTAAATTCTCTTGCTTTTGAGAGTAGAACTCTCCCTTTTATACTAGTTACAGGCAGTGGTTTGAATCCCAAAGCTTTGGTTGGAATATTGCACACATTTGCAGTTTTTATCGCTTAAAAATGCTTCCCAGCGCCTGCTGTACACTATTTTTTATTTGAACTCATAACTTCAAAAAAGTTGCTTTCCCAGTAAATTCTCTTGATTTTTAGAGTCGAACTCTCCCCTTTATACTTGTTACAGGCAGTGGTTTGAATCCCAAAGCTTTGGTTGGTGTTTTACACACATTTGCTGTTATTATTGCTTAAAATGCTTGCTGTACACTTTTTTTATTTTGACTCATAACTTCACAAAGGATGCTTTCCCAGTAAAGTCTCTTGCTTTTTAGAGTAGAACTCTCCCCTTTATACTAGCTACAGGCAGTGGTTTGAATCCCAAAGCTTTGGTTGGAGTTTTACACACATTTGAAGCTTTTATTTCTTAAAAATGCTTACCAGCACCTGCTGTACACATTTTTGATTTTGACTGTTAACTTCACAAAGGATGCTTTCCAAGTAAATTCTCTTGCATTTCAGAGTAAAACTCTCCCCTTTATACTAGTTACAGGCAGTGGTTTGAATCCCAAAGCTTTTGTTGGAGTTTTAAACACATTTGCATTTTTTATCGCATAAAAATGCTTCCCAGCTTCCTCTGCTGTACACTTTTTTAATTGTAACTCATAACTTCACAAAGGATGCTTTCACAGTAAAGTCTCTTGCTTTTTAGAGTAAAACTCTCCCCTTTATACTAGTTACAGGCAGTGGTTTGAATCCCATAGCTTTGGTTGGAGTTCGAGACACATTTGCTGTTTTATTCGCTTAAAAATGCTTCCCAGCGCCTGCTGTACACTTTTTTTTATTTTGACTCATAACTTCACAAAGGATGCTTTCCCAGTAAAGTATCTTGCTTTTTAGAGTAGAACTCTCCCCTTTATACTAGCTACAGGCAGTGGTTTGAATCCCAAAGCTTTGGTTGGAGTTTTACACAAATTTTTTTTTTTATAGCTTAAAAATGCTTCCTAGCACCCTCTGCTGTACACTGTTTTTACTGTAACTCATAACTTCACAAAGGATGCTTTTCCAGCAAAGTCTCTTGATTTTTAGAGAAGAACGGTCCCCTTTATACTAGTTACAGGCAGTGGTTTGAATCCCAAAGCTTTTGTTGGAGTTTTAAACACATTTGCATTTTTTATCGCATAAAAATGCTTCCCAGCTTCCTCTGCTGTACACTTTTTTAATTGTAACTCATAACTTCACAAAGGATGCTTTCCCAGTAAATTCTCTTAATTTTTAGAGTAGAACTCTCCCCTTTATACGAGTTACAGGCAGTGGTTTGAATCCCAAAGCTTTGGTTGGAATATTGCACACATTTGCAGTTTTCATTGCTTAAAAATGCTTCCCAGCTCCCTCTGCTGGACACTTTTTTTTATTGTAACTCATAACTTCACAAAGGAGGCTTTCCCAGTAAATTCTCTTTATTTTTAGAGTAGAACTCTCCCCTTTATACGAGTTACAGGCAGTGGTTTGAATCCCAAAGCTTTGGTTGGAATTTTACACACATTTGCAGTTTTTATCGCTTAAAAATGCTTCCCAGCGCCTGCTGTACACTTTTTTTGTTTTGACTCATAACTTCACAAAAGATGCTTTCCCAGTAAATTCTCTTGCTTTTGAGAGTAGAACTCTCCCTTTTATACTAGTTACAGGCAGTGGTTTGAATCCCAAAGCTTTGGTTGGAATATTGCACACATTTGCAGTTTTTATCGCTTAAAAATGCTTCCCAGCGCCTGCTGTACACTTTTTTCTATTTGAACTCATAACTTCAAAAAAGTTGCTTTCCCAGTAAATTCTCTTGATTTTTAGAGTAGAACTCTCCCCTTTATACTAGTTACAGGCAGTGGTTTGAATCCCAAAGCTTTGGTTGGTGTTTTACACACATTTGCTGTTATTATTGCTTAAAATGCTTGCTGTACACTTTTTTTATTTTGACTCATAACTTCACAAAGGATGCTTTCCCAGTAAAGTCTCTTGCTTTTTAGAGTAGAACTCTCCCCTTTATACTAGCTACAGGCAGTGGTTTGAATCCCAAAGCTTTGGTTGGAGTTTTACACACATTTGAAGCTTTTATTTCTTAAAAATGCTTACCAGCACCTGCTGTACACATTTTTGATTTTGACTGTTAACTTCACAAAGGATGCTTTCCAAGTAAATTCTCTTGCATTTCAGAGTAAAACTCTCCCCTTTATACTAGTTACAGGCAGTGGTTTGAATCCCAAAGCTTTTGTTGGAGTTTTAAACACATTTGCATTTTTTATCGCATAAAAATGCTTCCCAGCTTCCTCTGCTGTACACTTTTTTAATTGTAACTCATAACTTCACAAAGGATGCTTTCACAGTAAAGTCTCTTGCTTTTTAGAGTAGAACTCTCCCCTTTATACTAGCTACAGGCAGTGGTTTGAATCCCAAAGCTTTGGTTGGAGTTTTACACACATTTGCTGTTGTTATTGCTTAAAAATGCTTCCCAGCGCCCTCTGCTGTACACTTTTTTTTATTGTAAATCATAACTTCACAAAGGATGCTTTTCCAGTAAAGTCGCTTGCTTTTTAGATAAGAACGGTCTCCTTTATACTAGTTACAGGCAGTGGTTTGAATCCCAAAGCTTTTGTTGGAGTTTTAAACACATTTGGATTTTTTTATCGCATAAAAATGCTTCCCAGCTTCCTCTGCTGTACACTTTTTTAATTGTAACTCATAACTTCACAAAGGATGCTTTCCCAGTAAATTCTCTTGCTTTTTAGAGTAGAACTCTCCCTTTTATACTAGTTACAGGCAGTGGTTTGTATCCCAAAGCTTTGGTTGGAGTTTTAAACACATTTGCATTTTTTATCGCATAAAAATGCTTCCCAGCTTCCTCTGCTGTACACTTTTTTAATTGTAACTCATAACTTCACAAAGGATGCTTTCACAGTAAAGTCTCTTGCTTTTTAGAGTAAAACTCTCCCCTTTATACTAGTTACAGGCAGTGGTTTGAATCCCATAGCTTTGGTTGGAGTTCGAGACACATTTGCTGTTTTATTCGCTTAAAAATGCTTCCCAGCGCCTGCTGTTCACTTTTTTTTCATTTTGACTCATAACTTCACAAAGGATGCTTTCCCAGTAAAGTCTCTTGCTTTTTAGAGTAGAACTCTCCCCTTTATACTAGCTACAGTCAGTGGTTTGAATCCCAAAGCTTTGGTTGGAGTTTTACACACATTTGCTGTTTTTATTGCTTAAAAATGCTTCCCAGCGCCCTCTGCTGTACACTTTTTTTTTATTGTAAATCAACACTTCACAAAGGATGCTTTCCCAGTAAAGTCTCTTGCTTTTTAGAGTAGAACTCTCCCCTTTATACTAGCTACAGTCAGTGGTTTGAATCCCAAAGCTTTGGTTGGAATTTTACACACATTTGCAGTTTTTATCGCTTAAAAATGCTTCCCAGCGCCTGCTGTCCACTTTTTTTGTTTTGACTCATAACTTCACAAAGGATGCTTTCCCAGTAAAGTCTCTTGCTTTTTTAGAGTAGAACTCTCCCCTTTATACCAGTTACAGGAAATGGTTTGAATCCCAACGCTTTGATGGGAGTTTTACACACATTTGCTGTTTTATTCGCTTAAAAATGCTTCCCAGAGCCTGCAGTACACTTTTTTTTATTTTCACTCATAACTTCACAAAGGATACTTTCCCAATAAAGTCTCTTGCTTTTTAGAGTAAAATTCTCCCCTTTATACTAGTTACAGGCAGTGGTTTTAATACCAAAGCTTTGGTTGGAGTTTTACACACATTTGCTGTTTTTTTTTTCTTAAAAATGCTTACCAGCACCTGCTGTACACATTTTTTATTTTGACTGTTAACTACACAAAGGATGCTTTCCAAGTAAATTCTCTTGCATTTCAGAGTGAAACTCTCCCCTTTATACTAGTTACAGGCAGTGGTTTGAATCCCAAAGCTTTGATGGGAGTTTTACACACATTTGCTGTTTTATTCGCTTCAAAATGCTTCCCAGAGCCTGCAGTACACTTGTTTTTATTTTCACTCATAACTTCACAAAGGATGCTTTCCCAGTAAAGTCTCTTGCTTTTTAGAGTAGAACTCTCCCCTTTATACTAGCTACAGGCAGTGGTTTGAATCCCAAAGCTTTGGTTGGAGTTTTACACAAATTTTTTTTTTTATAGCTTAAAAATGCTTCCTAGCACCCTCTGCTGTACACTGTTTTTACTGTAACTCATAACTTCACAAAGGATGCTTTTCCAGCAAAGTCTCTTGATTTTTTAGAGAAGAACGGTCCCCTTTATACTAGTTACAGGCAGTGGTTTGAATCCCAAAGCTTTTGTTGGAGTTTTAAACACATTTGCATTTTTTATCGCATAAAAATGCTTCCCAGCTTCCTCTGCTGTACACTTTTTTAATTGTAACTCATAACTTCACAAAGGATGCTTTCCCAGTAAATTCTCTTGCTTTTTAGAGGAAAACTCTCCCCTTTATACTAGTTACAGGCATTGGTTTGAATCCCAAAGCTTTGGTTGGAGTTTTACACACATTTGCAGTTTTTATCGCTTAAAAATGCTTCCCACCGCCTGCTGTAGACTTTATTTATTTGAACTCATTACTTCACAAAGGATGCTTTCCCAGTAAATTCTCTTAATTTTTAGAGTAGAACTCTCCCCTTTATACGAGTTACAGGCAGTGGTTTGAATCCCAAAGCTTTGGTTGGAATATTGCACACATTTGCAGTTTTCATTGCTTAAAAATGCTTCCCAGCTCCCTCTGCTGGACACTTTTTTTTATTGTAACTCATAACTTCACAAAGGAGGCTTTCCCAGTAAATTCTCTTTATTTTTAGAGTAGAACTCTCCCCTTTATACGAGTTACAGGCAGTGGTTTGAATCCCAAAGCTTTGGTTGGAATTTTACACACATTTGCAGTTTTTATCGCTTAAAAATGCTTCCCAGCGCCTGCTGTACACTTTTTTTGTTTTGACTCATAACTTCACAAAAGATGCTTTCCCAGTAAATTCTCTTGCTTTTGAGAGTAGAACTCTCCCTTTTATACTAGTTACAGGCAGTGGTTTGAATCCCAAAGCTTTGGTTGGAATATTGCACACATTTGCAGTTTTTATCGCTTAAAAATGCTTCCCAGCGCCTGCTGTACACTATTTTTTATTTGAACTCATAACTTCAAAAAAGTTGCTTTCCCAGTAAATTCTCTTGATTTTTAGAGTCGAACTCTCCCCTTTATACTTGTTACAGGCAGTGGTTTGAATCCCAAAGCTTTGGTTGGTGTTTTACACACATTTGCTGTTATTATTGCTTAAAATGCTTGCTGTACACTTTTTTTATTTTGACTCATAACTTCACAAAGGATGCTTTCCCAGTAAAGTCTCTTGCTTTTTAGAGTAGAACTCTCCCCTTTATACTAGCTACAGGCAGTGGTTTGAATCCCAAAGCTTTGGTTGGAGTTTTACACACATTTGAAGCTTTTATTTCTTAAAAATGCTTACCAGCACCTGCTGTACACATTTTTGATTTTGACTGTTAACTTCACAAAGGATGCTTTCCAAGTAAATTCTCTTGCATTTCAGAGTAAAACTCTCCCCTTTATACTAGTTACAGGCAGTGGTTTGAATCCCAAAGCTTTTGTTGGAGTTTTAAACACATTTGCATTTTTTATCGCATAAAAATGCTTCCCAGCTTCCTCTGCTGTACACTTTTTTAATTGTAACTCATAACTTCACAAAGGATGCTTTCACAGTAAAGTCTCTTGCTTTTTAGAGTAAAACTCTCCCCTTTATACTAGTTACAGGCAGTGGTTTGAATCCCATAGCTTTGGTTGGAGTTCGAGACACATTTGCTGTTTTATTCGCTTAAAAATGCTTCCCAGCGCCTGCTGTACACTTTTTTTTATTTTGACTCATAACTTCACAAAGGATGCTTTCCCAGTAAAGTATCTTGCTTTTTAGAGTAGAACTCTCCCCTTTATACTAGCTACAGGCAGTGGTTTGAATCCCAAAGCTTTGGTTGGAGTTTTACACAAATTTTTTTTTTTATAGCTTAAAAATGCTTCCTAGCACCCTCTGCTGTACACTGTTTTTACTGTAACTCATAACTTCACAAAGGATGCTTTTCCAGCAAAGTCTCTTGATTTTTAGAGAAGAACGGTCCCCTTTATACTAGTTACAGGCAGTGGTTTGAATCCCAAAGCTTTTGTTGGAGTTTTAAACACATTTGCATTTTTTATCGCATAAAAATGCTTCCCAGCTTCCTCTGCTGTACACTTTTTTAATTGTAACTCATAACTTCACAAAGGATGCTTTCCCAGTAAATTCTCTTGCTTTTTAGAGGAAAACTCTCCCCTTTATACTAGTTACAGGCATTGGTTTGAATCCCAAAGCTTTGGTTGGAGTTTTACACACATTTGCAGTTTTTATCGCTTAAAAATGCTTCCCACCGCCTGCTGTAGACTTTATTTATTTGAACTCATTACTTCACAAAGGATGCTTTCCCAGTAAATTCTCTTAATTTTTAGAGTAGAACTCTCCCCTTTATACGAGTTACAGGCAGTGGTTTGAATCCCAAAGCTTTGGTTGGAATATTGCACACATTTGCAGTTTTCATTGCTTAAAAATGCTTCCCAGCTCCCTCTGCTGGACACTTTTTTTTATTGTAACTCATAACTTCACAAAGGAGGCTTTCCCAGTAAATTCTCTTTATTTTTAGAGTAGAACTCTCCCCTTTATACGAGTTACAGGCAGTGGTTTGAATCCCAAAGCTTTGGTTGGAATTTTACACACATTTGCAGTTTTTATCGCTTAAAAATGCTTCCCAGCGCCTGCTGTACACTTTTTTTGTTTTGACTCATAACTTCACAAAAGATGCTTTCCCAGTAAATTCTCTTGCTTTTGAGAGTAGAACTCTCCCTTTTATACTAGTTACAGGCAGTGGTTTGAATCCCAAAGCTTTGGTTGGAATATTGCACACATTTGCAGTTTTTATCGCTTAAAAATGCTTCCCAGCGCCTGCTGTACACTATTTTTTATTTGAACTCATAACTTCAAAAAAGTTGCTTTCCCAGTAAATTCTCTTGATTTTTAGAGTCGAACTCTCCCCTTTATACTAGTTACAGGCAGTGGTTTGAATCCCAAAGCTTTGGTTGGTGTTTTACACACATTTGCTGTTATTATTGCTTAAAATGCTTGCTGTACACTTTTTTTATTTTGACTCATAACTTCACAAAGGATGCTTTCCCAGTAAAGTCTCTTGCTTTTTAGAGTAGAACTCTCCCCTTTATACTAGCTACAGGCAGTGGTTTGAATCCCAAAGCTTTGGTTGGAGTTTTACACACATTTGAAGCTTTTATTTCTTAAAAATGCTTACCAGCACCTGCTGTACACATTTTTGATTTTGACTGTTAACTTCACAAAGGATGCTTTCCAAGTAAATTCTCTTGCATTTCAGAGTAAAACTCTCCCCTTTATACTAGTTACAGGCAGTGGTTTGAATCCCAAAGCTTTTGTTGGAGTTTTAAACACATTTGCATTTTTTATCGCATAAAAATGCTTCCCAGCTTCCTCTGCTGTACACTTTTTTAATTGTAACTCATAACTTCACAAAGGATGCTTTCACAGTAAAGTCTCTTGCTTTTTAGAGTAAAACTCTCCCCTTTATACTAGTTACAGGCAGTGGTTTGAATCCCATAGCTTTGGTTGGAGTTCGAGACACATTTGCTGTTTTATTCGCTTAAAAATGCTTCCCAGCGCCTGCTGTACACTTTTTTTTATTTTGACTCATAACTTCACAAAGGATGCTTTCCCAGTGAAGTATCTTGCTTTTTAGAGTAGAACTCTCCCCTTTATACTAGCTACAGGCAGTGGTTTGAATCCCAAAGCTTTGGTTGGAGTTTTACACACATTTGCTGTTTTTATTGCTTAAAAATGCTTCCCAGCTTCCTCTGCTGTACACTTTTTTAATTGTAACTCATAACTTCACAAAGGATGCTTTCCCAGTAAATTATCTTGCTTTTTAGAGGAAAACTCTCCCCTTTATACTAGTTACAGGCAGTGGTTTGAATCCCAAAGCTTTGGTTGGAGTTTTACACACATTTGCTGTTTTTATTGCTTAAAAATGCTTCCCAGCTTCCTCTGCTGTACACTTTTTTAATTGTAACTCATAACTTCACAAAGGATGCTTTCCCAGTAAATTCTCTTGGTTTTTAGAGTAGAACTCTCCCCTTTATACGAGTTACAGGCAGTGGTTTGAATCCCAAAGCTTTGGTTGGAATTTTACACACATTTGCAGTTTTTATCGCTTAAAAATGCTTCCCAGCGCCTGCTGTCCACTTTTTTTGTTTTGACTCATAACTTCACAAAGGATGCTTTCCCAGTAAAGTCTCTTGCTTTTTAGAGTAGAACTCTCCCCTTTATACTAGTTACAGGCAGTGGTTTGAATCCCAAAGCTTTGATGGGAGTTTTACACACATTTGCTGTTTTATTCGCTTAAAAATGCTTCCCAGAGCCTGCAGTACACTTTTTTTTATTTTCACTCATAACTTCACAAAGGATGCTTTCCCAATAAAGTCTCTTGCTTTTTAGAGTAAAACTCTCCCCTTTATGCGAGTTACAGGCAGTGGTTTGAATACCAAAGCTTTGGTTGGAGTTTTACACATTTGCTGTTTTTATTTCTTAAAAATGCTTACCAGCACCTGCTGTACACATTTTTGATTTTGACTGTTAACTTCACAAAGGATGCTTTCCAAGTAAATTCTCTTGCATTTCAGAGTAAAACTCTCCCCTTTATACTAGTTACAGGCAGTGGTTTGAATCCCAAAGCTTTGGTTGGAGTTTTACACACATTGCAGTTTTATTTGCTTAAAAATGCTACCCAGCTCCCTCTGCTGGAAACTTTTTTTATTGTAACTCATAACTTCACAAAGGATGCTTTCCCAGTAAATTCTCTTTCTTTTTCGTGGAGAACTCTCCCCTTTATACGAGTTACAGGCAGTGGTTTGAATCCCAAAGCTTTGGTTGGAATTTTACACACATTTGCAGTTTTTATCGCTTAAAAATGCTTCCCAGCGCCTGCTGTACACTATTTTTTATTTGAACTCATAACTTCAAAAAAGTTGCTTTCCCAGTAAATTCTCTTGATTTTTAGAGTCGAACTCTCCCCTTTATACTAGTTACAGGCAGTGGTTTGAATCCCAAAGCTTTGGTTGGTGTTTTACACACATTTGCTGTTATTATTGCTTAAAATGCTTGCTGTACACTTTTTTTATTTTGACTCATAACTTCACAAAGGATGCTTTCCCAGTAAAGTCTCTTGCTTTTTAGAGTAGAACTCTCCCCTTTATACTAGTTACAGGCAGTGGTTTGAATCCCAAAGCTTTGGTTGGAGTTTTACACACATTTGCTGTTTTTATTGCTTAAAAATGCTTCCCAGCTTCCTCTGCTGTACACTTTTTTAATTGTAACTCATAACTTCACAAAGGATGCTTTCCCAGTAAATTCTCTTGGTTTTTAGAGTAGAACTCTCCCCTTTATACGAGTTACAGGCAGTGGTTTGAATCCCAAAGCTTTGGTTGGAATTTTACACACATTTGCAGTTTTTATCGCTTAAAAATGCTTCCCAGCGCCTGCTGTCCACTTTTTTTGTTTTGACTCATAACTTCACAAAGGATGCTTTCCCAGTAAAGTCTCTTGCTTTTTAGAGTAGAACTCTCCCCTTTATACTAGTTACAGGCAGTGGTTTGAATCCCAAAGCTTTGATGGGAGTTTTACACACATTTGCTGTTTTATTCGCTTAAAAATGCTTCCCAGAGCCTGCAGTACACTTTTTTTTATTTTCACTCATAACTTCACAAAGGATGCTTTCCCAATAAAGTCTCTTGCTTTTTAGAGTAAAACTCTCCCCTTTATGCGAGTTACAGGCAGTGGTTTGAATACCAAAGCTTTGGTTGGAGTTTTACACATTTGCTGTTTTTATTTCTTAAAAATGCTTACCAGCACCTGCTGTACACATTTTTGATTTTGACTGTTAACTTCACAAAGGATGCTTTCCAAGTAAATTCTCTTGCATTTCAGAGTAAAACTCTCCCCTTTATACTAGTTACAGGCAGTGGTTTGAATCCCAAAGCTTTGGTTGGAGTTTTACACACATTGCAGTTTTATTTGCTTAAAAATGCTACCCAGCTCCCTCTGCTGGAAACTTTTTTTATTGTAACTCATAACTTCACAAAGGATGCTTTCCCAGTAAATTCTCTTTCTTTTTCGTGGAGAACTCTCCCCTTTATACGAGTTACAGGCAGTGGTTTGAATCCCAAAGCTTTGGTTGGAATTTTACACACATTTGCAGTTTTTATCGCTTAAAAATGCTTCCCAGCGCCTGCTGTACACTTTTTTTGTTTTGACTCATAACTTCACAAAAGATGCTTTCCCAGTAAATTCTCTTGCTTTTGAGAGTAGAACTCTCCCTTTTATACTAGTTACAGGCAGTGGTTTGAATCCCAAAGCTTTGGTTGGAATATTGCACACATTTGCAGTTTTTATCGCTTAAAAATGCTTCCCAGCGCCTGCTGTACACTATTTTTTATTTGAACTCATAACTTCAAAAAAGTTGCTTTCCCAGTAAATTCTCTTGATTTTTAGAGTCGAACTCTCCCCTTTATACTAGTTACAGGCAGTGGTTTGAATCCCAAAGCTTTGGTTGGTGTTTTACACACATTTGCTGTTATTATTGCTTAAAATGCTTGCTGTACACTTTTTTTATTTTGACTCATAACTTCACAAAGGATGCTTTCCCAGTAAAGTCTCTTGCTTTTTAGAGTAGAACTCTCCCCTTTATACTAGCTACAGGCAGTGGTTTGAATCCCAAAGCTTTGGTTGGAGTTTTACACACATTTGAAGCTTTTATTTCTTAAAAATGCTTACCAGCACCTGCTGTACACATTTTTGATTTTGACTGTTAACTTCACAAAGGATGCTTTCCAAGTAAATTCTCTTGCATTTCAGAGTAAAACTCTCCCCTTTATACTAGTTACAGGCAGTGGTTTGAATCCCAAAGCTTTTGTTGGAGTTTTAAACACATTTGCATTTTTTATGGCATAAAAATGCTTCCCAGCTTCCTCTGCTGTACACTTTTTTAATTGTAACTCATAACTTCACAAAGGATGCTTTCACAGTAAAGTCTCTTGCTTTTTAGAGTAAAACTCTCCCCTTTATACTAGTTACAGGCAGTGGTTTGAATCCCATAGCTTTGGTTGGAGTTCGAGACACATTTGCTGTTTTATTCGCTTAAAAATGCTTCCCAGCGCCTGCTGTACACTTTTTTTTATTTTGACTCATAACTTCACAAAGGATGCTTTCCCAGTAAAGTATCTTGCTTTTTAGAGTAGAACTCTCCCCTTTATACTAGCTACAGGCAGTGGTTTGAATCCCAAAGCTTTGGTTGGAGTTTTACACAAATTTTTTTTTTTATAGCTTAAAAATGCTTCCTAGCACCCTCTGCTGTACACTGTTTTTACTGTAACTCATAACTTCACAAAGGATGCTTTTCCAGCAAAGTCTTTTGATTTTTAGAGAAGAACGGTCCCCTTTATACTAGTTACAGGCAGTGGTTTGAATCCCAAAGCTTTTGTTGGAGTTTTAAACACATTTGCATTTTTTATCGCATAAAAATGCTTCCCAGCTTCCTCTGCTGTACACTTTTTTAATTGTAACTCATAACTTCACAAAGGATGCTTTCCCAGTAAATTCTCTTGCTTTTTAGAGGAAAACTCTCCCCTTTATACTAGTTACAGGCATTGGTTTGAATCCCAAAGCTTTGGTTGGAGTTTTACACACATTTGCAGTTTTTATCGCTTAAAAATGCTTCCCACCGCCTGCTGTAGACTTTATTTATTTGAACTCATTACTTCACAAAGGATGCTTTCCCAGTAAATTCTCTTAATTTTTAGAGTAGAACTCTCCCCTTTATACGAGTTACAGGCAGTGGTTTGAATCCCAAAGCTTTGGTTGGAATATTGCACACATTTGCAGTTTTCATTGCTTAAAAATGCTTCCCAGCTCCCTCTGCTGGACACTTTCTTTTATTGTAACTCATAACTTCACAAAGGAGGCTTTCCCAGTAAATTCTCTTTATTTTTAGAGTAGAACTCTCCCCTTTATACGAGTTACAGGCAGTGGTTTGAATCCCAAAGCTTTGGTTGGAATTTTACACACATTTGCAGTTTTTATCGCTTAAAAATGCTTCCCAGCGCCTGCTGTACACTTTTTTTGTTTTGACTCATAACTTCACAAAAGATGCTTTCCCAGTAAATTCTCTTGCTTTTGAGAGTAGAACTCTCCCTTTTATACTAGTTACAGGCAGTGGTTTGAATCCCAAAGCTTTGGTTGGAATATTGCACACATTTGCAGTTTTTATCGCTTAAAAATGCTTCCCAGCGCCTGCTGTACACTATTTTTTATTTGAACTCATAACTTCAAAAAAGTTGCTTTCCCAGTAAATTCTCTTGATTTTTAGAGTCGAACTCTCCCCTTTATACTAGTTACAGGCAGTGGTTTGAATCCCAAAGCTTTGGTTGGTGTTTTACACACATTTGCTGTTATTATTGCTTAAAAATGCTTGCTGTACACTTTTTTTATTTTGACTCATAACTTCACAAAGGATGCTTTCCCAGTAAAGTCTCATGCTTTTTAGAGTAGAACTCTCCCCTTTATACTAGCTACAGGCAGTGGTTTGAATCCCAAAGCTTTGGTTGGAGTTTTACACACATTTGAAGCTTTTATTTCTTAAAAATGCTTACCAGCACCTGCTGTACACATTTTTGATTTGACTGTTAACTTCACAAAGGATGCTTTCCAAGTAAATTCTCTTGCATTTCAGAGTAAAACTCTCCCCTTTATACTAGTTACAGGCAGTGGTTTGAATCCCAAAGCTTTTGTTGGAGTTTTAAACACATTTGCATTTTTTATCGCATAAAAATGCTTCCCAGCTTCCTCTGCTGTACACTTTTTTAATTGTAACTCATAACTTCACAAAGGATGCTTTCACAGTAAAGTCTCTTGCTTTTTAGAGTAAAACTCTCCCCTTTATACTAGTTACAGGCAGTGGTTTGAATCCCATAGCTTTGGTTGGAGTTCGAGACACATTTGCTGTTTTATTCGCTTAAAAATGCTTCCCAGCGCCTGCTGTACACTTTTTTTTATTTTGACTCATAACTTCACAAAGGATGCTTTCCCAGTAAAGTATCTTGCTTTTTAGAGTAGAACTCTCCCCTTTATACTAGCTACAGGCAGTGGTTTGAATCCCAAAGCTTTGGTTGGAGTTTTACACAAATTTTTTTTTTTATAGCTTAAAAATGCTTCCTAGCACCCTCTGCTGTACACTGTTTTTACTGTAACTCATAACTTCACAAAGGATGCTTTTCCAGCAAAGTCTCTTGATTTTTAGAGAAGAACGGTCCCCTTTATACTAGTTACAGGCAGTGGTTTGAATCCCAAAGCTTTTGATGGAGTTTTAAACACATTTGCATTTTTTATCGCATAAAAATGCTTCCCAGCTTCCTCTGCTGTACACTTTTTTAATTGTAACTCATAACTTCACAAAGGATGCTTTCCCAGTAAATTCTCTTGCTTTTTAGAGGAAAACTCTCCCCTTTATACTAGTTACAGGCATTGGTTTGAATCCCAAAGCTTTGGTTGGAGTTTTACACACATTTGCAGTTTTTATCGCTTAAAAATGCTTCCCACCGCCTGCTGTAGACTTTATTTATTTGAACTCATTACTTCACAAAGGATGCTTTCCCAGTAAATTCTCTTAATTTTTAGAGTAGAACTCTCCCCTTTATACGAGTTACAGGCAGTGGTTTGAATCCCAAAGCTTTGGTTGGAATATTGCACACATTTGCAGTTTTCATTGCTTAAAAATGCTTCCCAGCTCCCTCTGCTGGACACTTTTTTTTATTGTAACTCATAACTTCACAAAGGAGGCTTTCCCAGTAAATTCTCTTTATTTTTAGAGTAGAACTCTCCCCTTTATACGAGTTACAGGCAGTGGTTTGAATCCCAAAGCTTTGGTTGGAATTTTACACACATTTGCAGTTTTTATCGCTTAAAAATGCTTCCCAGCGCCTGCTGTACACTTTTTTTGTTTTGACTCATAACTTCACAAAAGATGCTTTCCCAGTAAATTCTCTTGCTTTTGAGAGTAGAACTCTCCCTTTTATACTAGTTACAGGCAGTGGTTTGAATCCCAAAGCTTTGGTTGGAATATTGCACACATTTGCAGTTTTTATCGCTTAAAAATGCTTCCCAGCGCCTGCTGTACACTATTTTTTATTTGAACTCATAACTTCAAAAAAGTTGCTTTCCCAGTAAATTCTCTTGATTTTTAGAGTCGAACTCTCCCCTTTATACTAGTTACAGGCAGTGGTTTGAATCCCAAAGCTTTGGTTGGTGTTTTACACACATTTGCTGTTATTATTGCTTAAAATGCTTGCTGTACACTTTTTTTATTTTGACTCATAACTTCACAAAGGATGCTTTCCCAGTAAAGTCTCTTGCTTTTTAGAGTAGAACTCTCCCCTTTATACTAGCTACAGGCAGTGGTTTGAATCCCAAAGCTTTGGTTGGAGTTTTACACACATTTGAAGCTTTTATTTCTTAAAAATGCTTACCAGCACCTGCTGTACACATTTTTGATTTTGACTGTTAACTTCACAAAGGATGCTTTCCAAGTAAATTCTCTTGCATTTCAGAGTAAAACTCTCCCCTTTATACTAGTTACAGGCAGTGGTTTGAATCCCAAAGCTTTTGTTGGAGTTTTAAACACATTTGCATTTTTTATCGCATAAAAATGCTTCCCAGCTTCCTCTGCTGTACACTTTTTTAATTGTAACTCATAACTTCACAAAGGATGCTTTCACAGTAAAGTCTCTTGCTTTTTAGAGTAAAACTCTCCCCTTTATACTAGTTACAGGCAGTGGTTTGAATCCCATAGCTTTGGTTGGAGTTCGAGACACATTTGCTGTTTTATTCGCTTAAAAATGCTTCCCAGCGCCTGCTGTACACTTTTTTTTATTTTGACTCATAACTTCACAAAGGATGCTTTCCCAGTAAAGTATCTTGCTTTTTAGAGTAGAACTCTCCCCTTTATACTAGCTACAGGTAGTGGTTTGAATCCCAAAGCTTTGGTTGGAGTTTTACACACATTTGCTGTTTTTATTGCTTAAAAATGCTTCCCAGCTTCCTCTGCTGTACACTTTTTTAATTGTAACTCATAACTTCACAAAGGATGCTTTCCCAGTAAATTATCTTGCTTTTTAGAGAAAAACTCTCCCCTTTATACTAGTTACAGGCAGTGGTTTGAATCCCAAAGCTTTGGTTGGAGTTTTACACACATTTGCTGTTTTTATTGCTTAAAAATGCTTCCCAGCTTCCTCTGCTGTACACTTTTTTAATTGTAACTCATAACTTCACAAAGGATGCTTTCCCAGTAAATTCTCTTGGTTTTTAGAGTAGAACTCTCCCCTTTATACGAGTTACAGGCAGTGGTTTGAATCCCAAAGCTTTGGTTGGAATTTTACACACATTTGCAGTTTTTATCGCTTAAAAATGCTTCCCAGCGCCTGCTGTCCACTTTTTTTGTTTTGACTCATAACTTCACAAAGGATGCTTTCCCAGTAAAGTCTCTTGCTTTTTAGAGTAGAACTCTCCCCTTTATACTAGTTACAGGCAGTGGTTTGAATCCCAAAGCTTTGATGGGAGTTTTACACACATTTGCTGTTTTATTCGCTTAAAAATGCTTCCCAGCTCCCTCTGCTGGACACTTTTTTTATTTTCACTCATAACTTCACAAAGGATGCTTTCCCAATAAAGTCTCTTGCTTTTTAGAGTAAAACTCTCCCCTTTATACTAGTTACAGGCAGTGGTTTGAATACCAAAGCTTTGGTTGGAGTTTTACACATTTGCTGTTTTATTTCTTAAAAATGCTTACCAGCACCTGCTGTACACATTTTTGATTTTGACTGTTAACTTCACAAAGGATGCTTTCCAAGTAAATTCTCTTGCATTTCAGAGTAAAACTCTCCCCTTTATACTAGTTACAGGCAGTGGTTTGAATCCCAAAGCTTTGGTTGGAGTTTTACACACATTTGCAGTTTTAATTGCTTAAAAATGCTTCCCAGCTCCCTCTGCTGGAAACTTTTTTTATTGTAACTCATAACTTCACAAAGGATGCTTTCCCAGTAAATTCTCTTGCTTTTTCGTGGAGAACTCTCCCCTTTTTACTAGTTACATGCAGTGGTTTGAATCCCAAAGCTTTGGTTGGAGTTTTAGACACATTTGCTGTTTTATTCGCTTAAAAATGCTTCCCAGCGCCTGCTGTACACTTTATTTGATTTTGACTCATAACTTCACACAGGATGCTTTCCCAGTAAAGTCTCTTGCTTTTTAGAGTAGAACTCTCCCCTTTATACTAGCTACAGGCAGTGGTTTGAATCCCAAAGCTTTGGTTGGAGTTTTACACACATTTGAAGCTTTTATCTCTTAAAAATGCTTCCCAGCGCCTGCTGTACACTTTTTTTATTTGAACTCATAACTTCAAAAAAGTTGCTTTCCAGTAATTCTCTTGCTATTTAGAGTAGAACTCTGCCCTTTATACTAGTTACAGGCAGTTTTTTGCATCCAAAAGCTTTGGTTGGAGTTTTACACACATTTGCATTTTTTATTGCTTAAAAACGCTTCCCAGCGCCTGCTGTACACGTTTTCTATTTTGACTCATAACTTCAAAAAGGATGCTTTCCCACTAAAATCTCTGGCTATTTAGAGTAGAACTCTGCCCTTTATACTAGTTACAGGCAGTTTTTTTGCATCCAAAAGCTTTGGTTGGAGTTTTACACACATTTGCAGTTTTTTATTGCTTAAAAACGCTTCCCAGCGCCTGGCTGTACACTTTTTTTTATTTTGACTCATAACTTCAAAAAGGATGCTTTCCCACTAAAATCTCTGGCTATTTAGAGTAGAACTCTGCCCTTTATACTAGTTACAGGCAGTTTTTTTGCATCCAAAAGCTTTGGTTGGAGTTTTACACACATTTGCAGTTTTTTATTGCTTAAAAACGCTTCCCAGCGCCTGCTGTACACGTTTTCTATTTTGACTCATAACTTCAAAAAGGATGCTTTCCCACTAAAATCTCTGGCTATTTAGAGTAGAACTCTGCCCTTTATACTAGTTACAGGCAGTTTTTTTGCATCCAAAAGCTTTGGTTGGAGTTTTACACACATTTGCAGTTTTTTATTGCTTAAAAACGCTTCCCAGCGCCTGGCTGTACACGTTTTTCTATTTTGACTCATAACTTCAAAAAGGATGCTTTCCCACTAAAATCTCTGGCTATTTAGAGTAGAACTCTGCCCTTTATACTAGTTACAGGCAGTTTTTTTGCATCCAAAAGCTTTGGTTGGAGTTTTACACACATTTGCAGTTTTTTATTGCTTAAAAACGCTTCCCAGCGCCTGCTGTACACGTTTTCTATTTTGACTCATAACTTCAAAAAGGATGCTTTCCCACTAAAATCTCTGGCTATTTAGAGTAGAACTCTGCCCTTTATACTAGTTACAGGCAGTTTTTTCATCCAAAAGCTTTGGTTGGAGTTTTACACACATTTGCAGTTTTTTATTGCTTAAAAACGCTTCCCAGCGCCTGCTGTACACGTTTTCTATTTTGACTCATAACTTCAAAAAGGATGCTTTCCCACTAAAATCTCTGGCTATTTAGAGTAGAACTCTGCCCTTTATACTAGTTACAGGCAGTTTTTTTCATCCAAAAGCTTTGGTTGGAGTTTTACACACATTTGCAGTTTTTTATTGCTTAAAAACGCTTCCCAGCGCCTGGCTGTACACGTTTTTCTATTTTGACTCATAACTTCAAAAAGGATGCTTTCCCACTAAAATCTCTGGCTATTTAGAGTAGAACTCTGCCCTTTATACTAGTTACAGGCAGTTTTTTGCATCCAAAAGCTTTGGTTGGAGTTTTACACACATTTGCAGTTTTTTATTGCTTAAAAACGCTTCCCAGCGCCTGCTGTACACGTTTTCTATTTTGACTCATAACTTCAAAAAGGATGCTTTCCCACTAAAATCTCTGGCTATTTAGAGTAGAACTCTGCCCTTTATACTAGTTACAGGCAGTTTTTTTGCATCCAAAAGCTTTGGTTGGAGTTTTACACACATTTGCAGTTTTTTATTGCTTAAAAACGCTTCCCAGCGCCTGCTGTACACGTTTTCTATTTTGACTCATAACTTCAAAAAGGATGCTTTCCCACTAAAATCTCTGGCTATTTAGAGTAGAACTCTGCCCTTTATACTAGTTACAGGCAGTTTTTTGCATCCAAAAGCTTTGGTTGGAGTTTTACACACATTTGCAGTTTTTTATTGCTTAAAAACGCTTCCCAGCGCCTGCTGTACACGTTTTCTATTTTGACTCATAACTTCAAAAAGGATGCTTTCCCACTAAAATCTCTGGCTATTTAGAGTAGAACTCTGCCCTTTATACTAGTTACAGGCAGTTTTTTTGCATCCAAAAGCTTTGGTTGGAGTTTTACACACATTTGCAGTTTTTTATTGCTTAAAAACGCTTCCCAGCGCCTGCTGTACACGTTTTTCTATTTTGACTCATAACTTCAAAAAGGATGCTTTCCCACTAAAATCTCTGGCTATTTAGAGTAGAACTCTGCCCTTTATACTAGTTACAGGCAGTTTTTTGCATCCAAAAGCTTTGGTTGGAGTTTTACACACATTTGCAGTTTTTTATTGCTTAAAAACGCTTCCCAGCGCCTGCTGTACACGTTTTCTATTTTGACTCATAACTTCAAAAAGGATGCTTTCCCACTAAAATCTCTGGCTATTTAGAGTAGAACTCTGCCCTTTATACTAGTTACAGGCAGTTTTTTTGCATCCAAAAGCTTTGGTTGGAGTTTTACACACATTTGCAGTTTTTTATTGCTTAAAAACGCTTCCCAGCGCCTGCTGTACACGTTTTCTATTTTGACTCATAACTTCAAAAAGGATGCTTTCCCACTAAAATCTCTGGCTATTTAGAGTAGAACTCTGCCCTTTATACTAGTTACAGGCAGTTTTTTTGCATCCAAAAGCTTTGGTTGGAGTTTTACACACATTTGCAGTTTTTTATTGCTTAAAAACGCTTCCCAGCGCCTGGCTGTACACGTTTTCTATTTTGACTCATAACTTCAAAAAGGATGCTTTCCCACTAAAATCTCTGGCTATTTAGAGTAGAACTCTGCCCTTTATACTAGTTACAGGCAGTTTTTTTGCATCCAAAAGCTTTGGTTGGAGTTTTACACACATTTGCAGTTTTTTATTGCTTAAAAACGCTTCCCAGCGCCTGCTGTACACGTTTTCTATTTTGACTCATAACTTCAAAAAGGATGCTTTCCCACTAAAATCTCTGGCTATTTAGAGTAGAACTCTGCCCTTTATACTAGTTACAGGCAGTTTTTTGCATCCAAAAGCTTTGGTTGGAGTTTTACACACATTTGCAGTTTTTTATTGCTTAAAAACGCTTCCCAGCGCCTGCTGTACACGTTTTCTATTTTGACTCATAACTTCAAAAAGGATGCTTTCCCACTAAAATCTCTGGCTATTTAGAGTAGAACTCTGCCCTTTATACTAGTTACAGGCAGTTTTTTGCATCCAAAAGCTTTGGTTGGAGTTTTACACACATTTGCAGTTTTTTATTGCTTAAAAACGCTTCCCAGCGCCTGCTGTACACGTTTTCTATTTTGACTCATAACTTCAAAAAGGATGCTTTCCCACTAAAATCTCTGGCTATTTAGAGTAGAACTCTGCCCTTTATACTAGTTACAGGCAGTTTTTTGCATCCAAAAGCTTTGGTTGGAGTTTTACACACATTTGCAGTTTTTTATTGCTTAAAAAACGCTTCCCAGCGCCTGCTGTACACGTTTTCTATTTTGACTCATAACTTCAAAAAGGATGCTTTCCCACTAAAATCTCTGGCTATTTAGAGTAGAACTCTGCCCTTTATACTAGTTACAGGCAGTTTTTTGCATCCAAAAGCTTTGGTTGGAGTTTTACACACATTTGCAGTTTTTTATTGCTTAAAAACGCTTCCCAGCGCCTGCTGTACACGTTTTCTATTTTGACTCATAACTTCAAAAAGGATGCTTTCCCACTAAAATCTCTGGCTATTTAGAGTAGAACTCTGCCCTTTATACTAGTTACAGGCAGTTTTTTTGCATCCAAAAGCTTTGGTTGGAGTTTTACACACATTTGCAGTTTTTTATTGCTTAAAAACGCTTCCCAGCGCCTGCTGTACACGTTTTCTATTTTGACTCATAACTTCAAAAAGGATGCTTTCCCACTAAAATCTCTGGCTATTTAGAGTAGAACTCTGCCCTTTATACTAGTTACAGGCAGTTTTTTTGCATCCAAAAGCTTTGGTTGGAGTTTTACACACATTTGCAGTTTTTTATTGCTTAAAAACGCTTCCCAGCGCCTGCTGTACACGTTTTCTATTTTGACTCATAACTTCAAAAAGGATGCTTTCCCACTAAAATCTCTGGCTATTTAGAGTAGAACTCTGCCCTTTATACTAGTTACAGGCAGTTTTTTTGCATCCAAAAGCTTTGGTTGGAGTTTTACACACATTTGCAGTTTTTTATTGCTTAAAAACGCTTCCCAGCGCCTGCTGTACACGTTTTCTATTTTGACTCATAACTTCAAAAAGGATGCTTTCCCACTAAAATCTCTGGCTATTTAGAGTAGAACTCTGCCCTTTATACTAGTTACAGGCAGTTTTTTGCATCCAAAAGCTTTGGTTGGAGTTTTACACACATTTGCAGTTTTTTATTGCTTAAAAACGCTTCCCAGCGCCTGCTGTACACGTTTTTTATTTTGACTCATAACTTCAAAAAGGATGCTTTCCCACTAAAATCTCTGGCTATTTAGAGTAGAACTCTGCCCTTTATACTAGTTACAGGCAGTTTTTTGCATCCAAAAGCTTTGGTTGGAGTTTTACACACATTTGCAGTTTTTTATTGCTTAAAAACGCTTCCCAGCGCCTGCTGTACACGTTTTCTATTTTGACTCATAACTTCAAAAAGGATGCTTTCCCACTAAAATCTCTGGCTATTTAGAGTAGAACTCTGCCCTTTATACTAGTTACAGGCAGTTTTTTGCATCCAAAAGCTTTGGTTGGAGTTTTACACACATTTGCAGTTTTTTATTGCTTAAAAACGCTTCCCAGCGCCTGCTGTACACGTTTTCTATTTTGACTCATAACTTCAAAAAGGATGCTTTCCCACTAAAATCTCTGGCTATTTAGAGTAGAACTCTGCCCTTTATACTAGTTACAGGCAGTTTTTTTGCATCCAAAAGCTTTGGTTGGAGTTTTACACACATTTGCAGTTTTTTATTGCTTAAAAACGCTTCCCAGCGCCTGGCTGTACACGTTTTCTATTTTGACTCATAACTTCAAAAAGGATGCTTTCCCACTAAAATCTCTGGCTATTTAGAGTAGAACTCTGCCCTTTATACTAGTTACAGGCAGTTTTTTTGCATCCAAAAGCTTTGGTTGGAGTTTTACACACATTTGCAGTTTTTTATTGCTTAAAAAACGCTTCCCAGCGCCTGCTGTACACGTTTTCTATTTTGACTCATAACTTCAAAAAGGATGCTTTCCCACTAAAATCTCTGGCTATTTAGAGTAGAACTCTGCCCTTTATACTAGTTACAGGCAGTTTTTTTCATCCAAAAGCTTTGGTTGGAGTTTTACACACATTTGCAGTTTTTTATTGCTTAAAAACGCTTCCCAGCGCCTGCTGTACACGTTTTTCTATTTTGACTCATAACTTCAAAAAGGATGCTTTCCCACTAAAATCTCTGGCTATTTAGAGTAGAACTCTGCCCTTTATACTAGTTACAGGCAGTTTTTTGCATCCAAAAGCTTTGGTTGGAGTTTTACACACATTTGCAGTTTTTTATTGCTTAAAAACGCTTCCCAGCGCCTGCTGTACACGTTTTCTATTTTGACTCATAACTTCAAAAAGGATGCTTTCCCACTAAAATCTCTGGCTATTTAGAGTAGAACTCTGCCCTTTATACTAGTTACAGGCAGTTTTTTTGCATCCAAAAGCTTTGGTTGGAGTTTTACACACATTTGCAGTTTTTTATTGCTTAAAAACGCTTCCCAGCGCCTGCTGTACACGTTTTCTATTTTGACTCATAACTTCAAAAAGGATGCTTTCCCACTAAAATCTCTGGCTATTTAGAGTAGAACTCTGCCCTTTATACTAGTTACAGGCAGTTTTTTTCATCCAAAAGCTTTGGTTGGAGTTTTACACACATTTGCAGTTTTTTATTGCTTAAAAACGCTTCCCAGCGCCTGGCTGTACACTTTTTCTATTTTGACTCATAACTTCAAAAAGGATGCTTTCCCACTAAAATCTCTGGCTATTTAGAGTAGAACTCTGCCCTTTATACTAGTTACAGGCAGTTTTTTGCATCCAAAAGCTTTGGTTGGAGTTTTACACACATTTGCAGTTTTTTATTGCTTAAAAACGCTTCCCAGCGCCTGCTGTACACGTTTTCTATTTTGACTCATAACTTCAAAAAGGATGCTTTCCCACTAAAATCTCTGGCTATTTAGAGTAGAACTCTGCCCTTTATACTAGTTACAGGCAGTTTTTTTGCATCCAAAAGCTTTGGTTGGAGTTTTACACACATTTGCAGTTTTTTATTGCTTAAAAACGCTTCCCAGCGCCTGGCTGTACACTTTTTTTTATTTTGACTCATAACTTCAAAAAGGATGCTTTCCCACTAAAATCTCTGGCTATTTAGAGTAGAACTCTGCCCTTTATACTAGTTACAGGCAGTTTTTTGCATCCAAAAGCTTTGGTTGGAGTTTTACACACATTTGCAGTTTTTTATTGCTTAAAAACGCTTCCCAGCGCCTGGCTGTACACGTTTTTCTATTTTGACTCATAACTTCAAAAAGGATGCTTTCCCACTAAAATCTCTGGCTATTTAGAGTAGAACTCTGCCCTTTATACTAGTTACAGGCAGTTTTTTTGCATCCAAAAGCTTTGGTTGGAGTTTTACACACATTTGCAGTTTTTTATTGCTTAAAAACGCTTCCCAGCGCCTGCTGTACACGTTTTCTATTTTGACTCATAACTTCAAAAAGGATGCTTTCCCACTAAAATCTCTGGCTATTTAGAGTAGAACTCTGCCCTTTATACTAGTTACAGGCAGTTTTTTTGCATCCAAAAGCTTTGGTTGGAGTTTTACACACATTTGCAGTTTTTTATTGCTTAAAAACGCTTCCCAGCGCCTGCTGTACACGTTTTTCTATTTTGACTCATAACTTCAAAAAGGATGCTTTCCCACTAAAATCTCTGGCTATTTAGAGTAGAACTCTGCCCTTTATACTAGTTACAGGCAGTTTTTTGCATCCAAAAGCTTTGGTTGGAGTTTTACACACATTTGCAGTTTTTTATTGCTTAAAAACGCTTCCCAGCGCCTGCTGTACACGTTTTCTATTTTGACTCATAACTTCAAAAAGGATGCTTTCCCACTAAAATCTCTGGCTATTTAGAGTAGAACTCTGCCCTTTATACTAGTTACAGGCAGTTTTTTGCATCCAAAAGCTTTGGTTGGAGTTTTACACACATTTGCAGTTTTTTATTGCTTAAAAACGCTTCCCAGCGCCTGCTGTACACGTTTTTCTATTTTGACTCATAACTTCAAAAAGGATGCTTTCCCACTAAAATCTCTGGCTATTTAGAGTAGAACTCTGCCCTTTATACTAGTTACAGGCAGTTTTTTTGCATCCAAAAGCTTTGGTTGGAGTTTTACACACATTTGCAGTTTTTTATTGCTTAAAAACGCTTCCCAGCGCCTGCTGTACACGTTTTCTATTTTGACTCATAACTTCAAAAAGGATGCTTTCCCACTAAAATCTCTGGCTATTTAGAGTAGAACTCTGCCCTTTATACTAGTTACAGGCAGTTTTTTTCATCCAAAAGCTTTGGTTGGAGTTTTACACACATTTGCAGTTTTTTATTGCTTAAAAACGCTTCCCAGCGCCTGCTGTACACGTTTTCTATTTTGACTCATAACTTCAAAAAGGATGCTTTCCCACTAAAATCTCTGGCTATTTAGAGTAGAACTCTGCCCTTTATACTAGTTACAGGCAGTTTTTTGCATCCAAAAGCTTTGGTTGGAGTTTTACACACATTTGCAGTTTTTTATTGCTTAAAAACGCTTCCCAGCGCCTGCTGTACACGTTTTTCTATTTTGACTCATAACTTCAAAAAGGATGCTTTCCCACTAAAATCTCTGGCTATTTAGAGTAGAACTCTGCCCTTTATACTAGTTACAGGCAGTTTTTTGCATCCAAAAGCTTTGGTTGGAGTTTTACACACATTTGCAGTTTTTTATTGCTTAAAAACGCTTCCCAGCGCCTGCTGTACACGTTTTCTATTTTGACTCATAACTTCAAAAAGGATGCTTTCCCACTAAAATCTCTGGCTATTTAGAGTAGAACTCTGCCCTTTATACTAGTTACAGGCAGTTTTTTTGCATCCAAAAGCTTTGGTTGGAGTTTTACACACATTTGCAGTTTTTTATTGCTTAAAAACGCTTCCCAGCGCCTGCTGTACACGTTTTCTATTTTGACTCATAACTTCAAAAAGGATGCTTTCCCACTAAAATCTCTGGCTATTTAGAGTAGAACTCTGCCCTTTATACTAGTTACAGGCAGTTTTTTTGCATCCAAAAGCTTTGGTTGGAGTTTTACACACATTTGCAGTTTTTTATTGCTTAAAAACGCTTCCCAGCGCCTGGCTGTACACGTTTTTTATTTTGACTCATAACTTCAAAAAGGATGCTTTCCCACTAAAATCTCTGGCTATTTAGAGTAGAACTCTGCCCTTTATACTAGTTACAGGCAGTTTTTTGCATCCAAAAGCTTTGGTTGGAGTTTTACACACATTTGCAGTTTTTTATTGCTTAAAAACGCTTCCCAGCGCCTGCTGTACACGTTTTCTATTTTGACTCATAACTTCAAAAAGGATGCTTTCCCACTAAAATCTCTGGCTATTTAGAGTAGAACTCTGCCCTTTATACTAGTTACAGGCAGTTTTTTTGCATCCAAAAGCTTTGGTTGGAGTTTTACACACATTTGCAGTTTTTTATTGCTTAAAAACGCTTCCCAGCGCCTGCTGTACACGTTTTCTATTTTGACTCATAACTTCAAAAAGGATGCTTTCCCACTAAAATCTCTGGCTATTTAGAGTAGAACTCTGCCCTTTATACTAGTTACAGGCAGTTTTTTGCATCCAAAAGCTTTGGTTGGAGTTTTACACACATTTGCAGTTTTTTATTGCTTAAAAACGCTTCCCAGCGCCTGCTGTACACGTTTTCTATTTTGACTCATAACTTCAAAAAGGATGCTTTCCCACTAAAATCTCTGGCTATTTAGAGTAGAACTCTGCCCTTTATACTAGTTACAGGCAGTTTTTTTGCATCCAAAAGCTTTGGTTGGAGTTTTACACACATTTGCAGTTTTTTATTGCTTAAAAACGCTTCCCAGCGCCTGCTGTACACGTTTTCTATTTTGACTCATAACTTCAAAAAGGATGCTTTCCCACTAAAATCTCTGGCTATTTAGAGTAGAACTCTGCCCTTTATACTAGTTACAGGCAGTTTTTTTCATCCAAAAGCTTTGGTTGGAGTTTTACACACATTTGCAGTTTTTTATTGCTTAAAAACGCTTCCCAGCGCCTGGCTGTACACTTTTTCTATTTTGACTCATAACTTCAAAAAGGATGCTTTCCCACTAAAATCTCTGGCTATTTAGAGTAGAACTCTGCCCTTTATACTAGTTACAGGCAGTTTTTTGCATCCAAAAGCTTTGGTTGGAGTTTTACACACATTTGCAGTTTTTTATTGCTTAAAAACGCTTCCCAGCGCCTGCTGTACACGTTTTCTATTTTGACTCATAACTTCAAAAAGGATGCTTTCCCACTAAAATCTCTGGCTATTTAGAGTAGAACTCTGCCCTTTATACTAGTTACAGGCAGTTTTTTTGCATCCAAAAGCTTTGGTTGGAGTTTTACACACATTTGCAGTTTTTTATTGCTTAAAAACGCTTCCCAGCGCCTGCTGTACACGTTTTCTATTTTGACTCATAACTTCAAAAAGGATGCTTTCCCACTAAAATCTCTGGCTATTTAGAGTAGAACTCTGCCCTTTATACTAGTTACAGGCAGTTTTTTGCATCCAAAAGCTTTGGTTGGAGTTTTACACACATTTGCAGTTTTTTATTGCTTAAAAACGCTTCCCAGCGCCTGCTGTACACGTTTTCTATTTTGACTCATAACTTCAAAAAGGATGCTTTCCCACTAAAATCTCTGGCTATTTAGAGTAGAACTCTGCCCTTTATACTAGTTACAGGCAGTTTTTTGCATCCAAAAGCTTTGGTTGGAGTTTTACACACATTTGCAGTTTTTTATTGCTTAAAAACGCTTCCCAGCGCCTGCTGTACACGTTTTTCTATTTTGACTCATAACTTCAAAAAGGATGCTTTCCCACTAAAATCTCTGGCTATTTAGAGTAGAACTCTGCCCTTTATACTAGTTACAGGCAGTTTTTTTGCATCCAAAAGCTTTGGTTGGAGTTTTACACACATTTGCAGTTTTTTATTGCTTAAAAACGCTTCCCAGCGCCTGCTGTACACGTTTTCTATTTTGACTCATAACTTCAAAAAGGATGCTTTCCCACTAAAATCTCTGGCTATTTAGAGTAGAACTCTGCCCTTTATACTAGTTACAGGCAGTTTTTTTGCATCCAAAAGCTTTGGTTGGAGTTTTACACACATTTGCAGTTTTTTATTGCTTAAAAACGCTTCCCAGCGCCTGCTGTACACGTTTTTCTATTTTGACTCATAACTTCAAAAAGGATGCTTTCCCACTAAAATCTCTGGCTATTTAGAGTAGAACTCTGCCCTTTATACTAGTTACAGGCAGTTTTTTGCATCCAAAAGCTTTGGTTGGAGTTTTACACACATTTGCAGTTTTTTATTGCTTAAAAACGCTTCCCAGCGCCTGCTGTACACGTTTTCTATTTTGACTCATAACTTCAAAAAGGATGCTTTCCCACTAAAATCTCTGGCTATTTAGAGTAGAACTCTGCCCTTTATACTAGTTACAGGCAGTTTTTTGCATCCAAAAGCTTTGGTTGGAGTTTTACACACATTTGCAGTTTTTTATTGCTTAAAAACGCTTCCCAGCGCCTGCTGTACACGTTTTCTATTTTGACTCATAACTTCAAAAAGGATGCTTTCCCACTAAAATCTCTGGCTATTTAGAGTAGAACTCTGCCCTTTATACTAGTTACAGGCAGTTTTTTTGCATCCAAAAGCTTTGGTTGGAGTTTTACACACATTTGCAGTTTTTTATTGCTTAAAAACGCTTCCCAGCGCCTGGCTGTACACGTTTTCTATTTTGACTCATAACTTCAAAAAGGATGCTTTCCCACTAAAATCTCTGGCTATTTAGAGTAGAACTCTGCCCTTTATACTAGTTACAGGCAGTTTTTTGCATCCAAAAGCTTTGGTTGGAGTTTTACACACATTTGCAGTTTTTTATTGCTTAAAAACGCTTCCCAGCGCCTGGCTGTACACGTTTTTCTATTTTGACTCATAACTTCAAAAAGGATGCTTTCCCACTAAAATCTCTGGCTATTTAGAGTAGAACTCTGCCCTTTATACTAGTTACAGGCAGTTTTTTGCATCCAAAAGCTTTGGTTGGAGTTTTACACACATTTGCAGTTTTTTATTGCTTAAAAACGCTTCCCAGCGCCTGCTGTACACGTTTTCTATTTTGACTCATAACTTCAAAAAGGATGCTTTCCCACTAAAATCTCTGGCTATTTAGAGTAGAACTCTGCCCTTTATACTAGTTACAGGCAGTTTTTTTGCATCCAAAAGCTTTGGTTGGAGTTTTACACACATTTGCAGTTTTTTATTGCTTAAAAACGCTTCCCAGCGCCTGGCTGTACACGTTTTTTATTTTGACTCATAACTTCAAAAAGGATGCTTTCCCACTAAAATCTCTGGCTATTTAGAGTAGAACTCTGCCCTTTATACTAGTTACAGGCAGTTTTTTGCATCCAAAAGCTTTGGTTGGAGTTTTACACACATTTGCAGTTTTTTATTGCTTAAAAACGCTTCCCAGCGCCTGCTGTACACGTTTTCTATTTTGACTCATAACTTCAAAAAGGATGCTTTCCCACTAAAATCTCTGGCTATTTAGAGTAGAACTCTGCCCTTTATACTAGTTACAGGCAGTTTTTTTGCATCCAAAAGCTTTGGTTGGAGTTTTACACACATTTGCAGTTTTTTATTGCTTAAAAACGCTTCCCAGCGCCTGCTGTACACGTTTTCTATTTTGACTCATAACTTCAAAAAGGATGCTTTCCCACTAAAATCTCTGGCTATTTAGAGTAGAACTCTGCCCTTTATACTAGTTACAGGCAGTTTTTTGCATCCAAAAGCTTTGGTTGGAGTTTTACACACATTTGCAGTTTTTTATTGCTTAAAAACGCTTCCCAGCGCCTGCTGTACACGTTTTCTATTTTGACTCATAACTTCAAAAAGGATGCTTTCCCACTAAAATCTCTGGCTATTTAGAGTAGAACTCTGCCCTTTATACTAGTTACAGGCAGTTTTTTTGCATCCAAAAGCTTTGGTTGGAGTTTTACACACATTTGCAGTTTTTTATTGCTTAAAAACGCTTCCCAGCGCCTGCTGTACACGTTTTCTATTTTGACTCATAACTTCAAAAAGGATGCTTTCCCACTAAAATCTCTGGCTATTTAGAGTAGAACTCTGCCCTTTATACTAGTTACAGGCAGTTTTTTGCATCCAAAAGCTTTGGTTGGAGTTTTACACACATTTGCAGTTTTTTATTGCTTAAAAACGCTTCCCAGCGCCTGCTGTACACGTTTTCTATTTTGACTCATAACTTCAAAAAGGATGCTTTCCCACTAAAATCTCTGGCTATTTAGAGTAGAACTCTGCCCTTTATACTAGTTACAGGCAGTTTTTTTGCATCCAAAAGCTTTGGTTGGAGTTTTACACACATTTGCAGTTTTTTATTGCTTAAAAACGCTTCCCAGCGCCTGGCTGTACACTTTTTTTTATTTTGACTCATAACTTCAAAAAGGATGCTTTCCCACTAAAATCTCTGGCTATTTAGAGTAGAACTCTGCCCTTTATACTAGTTACAGGCAGTTTTTTTGCATCCAAAAGCTTTGGTTGGAGTTTTACACACATTTGCAGTTTTTTATTGCTTAAAAACGCTTCCCAGCGCCTTGGCTGTACACTTTTTCTATTTTGACTCATAACTTCAAAAAGGATGCTTTCCCACTAAAATCTCTGGCTATTTAGAGTAGAACTCTGCCCTTTATACTAGTTACAGGCAGTTTTTTGCATCCAAAAGCTTTGGTTGGAGTTTTACACACATTTGCAGTTTTTTATTGCTTAAAAACGCTTCCCAGCGCCTGCTGTACACGTTTTCTATTTTGACTCATAACTTCAAAAAGGATGCTTTCCCACTAAAATCTCTGGCTATTTAGAGTAGAACTCTGCCCTTTATACTAGTTACAGGCAGTTTTTTTGCATCCAAAAGCTTTGGTTGGAGTTTTACACACATTTGCAGTTTTTTATTGCTTAAAAACGCTTCCCAGCGCCTGCTGTACACGTTTTCTATTTTGACTCATAACTTCAAAAAGGATGCTTTCCCACTAAAATCTCTGGCTATTTAGAGTAGAACTCTGCCCTTTATACTAGTTACAGGCAGTTTTTTTGCATCCAAAAGCTTTGGTTGGAGTTTTACACACATTTGCAGTTTTTTATTGCTTAAAAACGCTTCCCAGCGCCTGCTGTACACGTTTTCTATTTTGACTCATAACTTCAAAAAGGATGCTTTCCCACTAAAATCTCTGGCTATTTAGAGTAGAACTCTGCCCTTTATACTAGTTACAGGCAGTTTTTTGCATCCAAAAGCTTTGGTTGGAGTTTTACACACATTTGCAGTTTTTTATTGCTTAAAAACGCTTCCCAGCGCCTGCTGTACACGTTTTTCTATTTTGACTCATAACTTCAAAAAGGATGCTTTCCCACTAAAATCTCTGGCTATTTAGAGTAGAACTCTGCCCTTTATACTAGTTACAGGCAGTTTTTTGCATCCAAAAGCTTTGGTTGGAGTTTTACACACATTTGCAGTTTTTTATTGCTTAAAAACGCTTCCCAGCGCCTGCTGTACACGTTTTCTATTTTGACTCATAACTTCAAAAAGGATGCTTTCCCACTAAAATCTCTGGCTATTTAGAGTAGAACTCTGCCCTTTATACTAGTTACAGGCAGTTTTTTGCATCCAAAAGCTTTGGTTGGAGTTTTACACACATTTGCAGTTTTTTATTGCTTAAAAACGCTTCCCAGCGCCTGCTGTACACGTTTTTTTATTTTGACTCATAACTTCAAAAAGGATGCTTTCCCACTAAAATCTCTGGCTATTTAGAGTAGAACTCTGCCCTTTATACTAGTTACAGGCAGTTTTTTGCATCCAAAAGCTTTGGTTGGAGTTTTACACACATTTGCAGTTTTTTATTGCTTAAAAACGCTTCCCAGCGCCTGCTGTACACGTTTTCTATTTTGACTCATAACTTCAAAAAGGATGCTTTCCCACTAAAATCTCTGGCTATTTAGAGTAGAACTCTGCCCTTTATACTAGTTACAGGCAGTTTTTTTCATCCAAAAGCTTTGGTTGGAGTTTTACACACATTTGCAGTTTTTTATTGCTTAAAAACGCTTCCCAGCGCCTGCTGTACACGTTTTCTATTTTGACTCATAACTTCAAAAAGGATGCTTTCCCACTAAAATCTCTGGCTATTTAGAGTAGAACTCTGCCCTTTATACTAGTTACAGGCAGTTTTTTGCATCCAAAAGCTTTGGTTGGAGTTTTACACACATTTGCAGTTTTTTATTGCTTAAAAACGCTTCCCAGCGCCTGCTGTACACGTTTTTCTATTTTGACTCATAACTTCAAAAAGGATGCTTTCCCACTAAAATCTCTGGCTATTTAGAGTAGAACTCTGCCCTTTATACTAGTTACAGGCAGTTTTTTTGCATCCAAAAGCTTTGGTTGGAGTTTTACACACATTTGCAGTTTTTTATTGCTTAAAAACGCTTCCCAGCGCCTGCTGTACACGTTTTCTATTTTGACTCATAACTTCAAAAAGGATGCTTTCCCACTAAAATCTCTGGCTATTTAGAGTAGAACTCTGCCCTTTATACTAGTTACAGGCAGTTTTTTGCATCCAAAAGCTTTGGTTGGAGTTTTACACACATTTGCAGTTTTTTATTGCTTAAAAACGCTTCCCAGCGCCTGCTGTACACGTTTTCTATTTTGACTCATAACTTCAAAAAGGATGCTTTCCCACTAAAATCTCTGGCTATTTAGAGTAGAACTCTGCCCTTTATACTAGTTACAGGCAGTTTTTTTGCATCCAAAAGCTTTGGTTGGAGTTTTACACACATTTGCAGTTTTTTATTGCTTAAAAACGCTTCCCAGCGCCTGCTGTACACGTTTTTCTATTTTGACTCATAACTTCAAAAAGGATGCTTTCCCACTAAAATCTCTGGCTATTTAGAGTAGAACTCTGCCCTTTATACTAGTTACAGGCAGTTTTTTGCATCCAAAAGCTTTGGTTGGAGTTTTACACACATTTGCAGTTTTTTATTGCTTAAAAACGCTTCCCAGCGCCTGCTGTACACGTTTTCTATTTTGACTCATAACTTCAAAAAGGATGCTTTCCCACTAAAATCTCTGGCTATTTAGAGTAGAACTCTGCCCTTTATACTAGTTACAGGCAGTTTTTTGCATCCAAAAGCTTTGGTTGGAGTTTTACACACATTTGCAGTTTTTTATTGCTTAAAAACGCTTCCCAGCGCCTGCTGTACACGTTTTCTATTTTGACTCATAACTTCAAAAAGGATGCTTTCCCACTAAAATCTCTGGCTATTTAGAGTAGAACTCTGCCCTTTATACTAGTTACAGGCAGTTTTTTTGCATCCAAAAGCTTTGGTTGGAGTTTTACACACATTTGCAGTTTTTTATTGCTTAAAAACGCTTCCCAGCGCCTGGCTGTACACGTTTTCTATTTTGACTCATAACTTCAAAAAGGATGCTTTCCCACTAAAATCTCTGGCTATTTAGAGTAGAACTCTGCCCTTTATACTAGTTACAGGCAGTTTTTTGCATCCAAAAGCTTTGGTTGGAGTTTTACACACATTTGCAGTTTTTTATTGCTTAAAAACGCTTCCCAGCGCCTGCTGTACACGTTTTCTATTTTGACTCATAACTTCAAAAAGGATGCTTTCCCACTAAAATCTCTGGCTATTTAGAGTAGAACTCTGCCCTTTATACTAGTTACAGGCAGTTTTTTGCATCCAAAAGCTTTGGTTGGAGTTTTACACACATTTGCAGTTTTTTATTGCTTAAAAACGCTTCCCAGCGCCTGCTGTACACGTTTTCTATTTTGACTCATAACTTCAAAAAGGATGCTTTCCCACTAAAATCTCTGGCTATTTAGAGTAGAACTCTGCCCTTTATACTAGTTACAGGCAGTTTTTTGCATCCAAAAGCTTTGGTTGGAGTTTTACACACATTTGCAGTTTTTTATTGCTTAAAAACGCTTCCCAGCGCCTGCTGTACACGTTTTCTATTTTGACTCATAACTTCAAAAAGGATGCTTTCCCACTAAAATCTCTGGCTATTTAGAGTAGAACTCTGCCCTTTATACTAGTTACAGGCAGTTTTTTGCATCCAAAAGCTTTGGTTGGAGTTTTACACACATTTGCAGTTTTTTATTGCTTAAAAACGCTTCCCAGCGCCTGCTGTACACGTTTTCTATTTTGACTCATAACTTCAAAAAGGATGCTTTCCCACTAAAATCTCTGGCTATTTAGAGTAGAACTCTGCCCTTTATACTAGTTACAGGCAGTTTTTTGCATCCAAAAGCTTTGGTTGGAGTTTTACACACATTTGCAGTTTTTTATTGCTTAAAAACGCTTCCCAGCGCCTGGCTGTACACGTTTTTCTATTTTGACTCATAACTTCAAAAAGGATGCTTTCCCACTAAAATCTCTGGCTATTTAGAGTAGAACTCTGCCCTTTATACTAGTTACAGGCAGTTTTTTGCATCCAAAAGCTTTGGTTGGAGTTTTACACACATTTGCAGTTTTTTATTGCTTAAAAACGCTTCCCAGCGCCTGCTGTACACGTTTTTCTATTTTGACTCATAACTTCAAAAAGGATGCTTTCCCACTAAAATCTCTGGCTATTTAGAGTAGAACTCTGCCCTTTATACTAGTTACAGGCAGTTTTTTGCATCCAAAAGCTTTGGTTGGAGTTTTACACACATTTGCAGTTTTTTATTGCTTAAAAACGCTTCCCAGCGCCTGCTGTACACGTTTTCTATTTTGACTCATAACTTCAAAAAGGATGCTTTCCCACTAAAATCTCTGGCTATTTAGAGTAGAACTCTGCCCTTTATACTAGTTACAGGCAGTTTTTTTGCATCCAAAAGCTTTGGTTGGAGTTTTACACACATTTGCAGTTTTTTATTGCTTAAAAACGCTTCCCAGCGCCTGCTGTACACGTTTTCTATTTTGACTCATAACTTCAAAAAGGATGCTTTCCCACTAAAATCTCTGGCTATTTAGAGTAGAACTCTGCCCTTTATACTAGTTACAGGCAGTTTTTTGCATCCAAAAGCTTTGGTTGGAGTTTTACACACATTTGCAGTTTTTTATTGCTTAAAAACGCTTCCCAGCGCCTGCTGTACACGTTTTCTATTTTGACTCATAACTTCAAAAAGGATGCTTTCCCACTAAAATCTCTGGCTATTTAGAGTAGAACTCTGCCCTTTATACTAGTTACAGGCAGTTTTTTGCATCCAAAAGCTTTGGTTGGAGTTTTACACACATTTGCAGTTTTTTATTGCTTAAAAACGCTTCCCAGCGCCTGCTGTACACGTTTTCTATTTTGACTCATAACTTCAAAAAGGATGCTTTCCCACTAAAATCTCTGGCTATTTAGAGTAGAACTCTGCCCTTTATACTAGTTACAGGCAGTTTTTTTGCATCCAAAAGCTTTGGTTGGAGTTTTACACACATTTGCAGTTTTTTATTGCTTAAAAACGCTTCCCAGCGCCTGCTGTACACGTTTTCTATTTTGACTCATAACTTCAAAAAGGATGCTTTCCCACTAAAATCTCTGGCTATTTAGAGTAGAACTCTGCCCTTTATACTAGTTACAGGCAGTTTTTTGCATCCAAAAGCTTTGGTTGGAGTTTTACACACATTTGCAGTTTTTTATTGCTTAAAAACGCTTCCCAGCGCCTGCTGTACACGTTTTCTATTTTGACTCATAACTTCAAAAAGGATGCTTTCCCACTAAAATCTCTGGCTATTTAGAGTAGAACTCTGCCCTTTATACTAGTTACAGGCAGTTTTTTTCATCCAAAAGCTTTGGTTGGAGTTTTACACACATTTGCAGTTTTTTATTGCTTAAAAACGCTTCCCAGCGCCTGCTGTACACGTTTTCTATTTTGACTCATAACTTCAAAAAGGATGCTTTCCCACTAAAATCTCTGGCTATTTAGAGTAGAACTCTGCCCTTTATACTAGTTACAGGCAGTTTTTTGCATCCAAAAGCTTTGGTTGGAGTTTTACACACATTTGCAGTTTTTTATTGCTTAAAAACGCTTCCCAGCGCCTGCTGTACACGTTTTCTATTTTGACTCATAACTTCAAAAAGGATGCTTTCCCACTAAAATCTCTGGCTATTTAGAGTAGAACTCTGCCCTTTATACTAGTTACAGGCAGTTTTTTTGCATCCAAAAGCTTTGGTTGGAGTTTTACACACATTTGCAGTTTTTTATTGCTTAAAAACGCTTCCCAGCGCCTGGCTGTACACGTTTTCTATTTTGACTCATAACTTCAAAAAGGATGCTTTCCCACTAAAATCTCTGGCTATTTAGAGTAGAACTCTGCCCTTTATACTAGTTACAGGCAGTTTTTTGCATCCAAAAGCTTTGGTTGGAGTTTTACACACATTTGCAGTTTTTTATTGCTTAAAAACGCTTCCCAGCGCCTGCTGTACACGTTTTCTATTTTGACTCATAACTTCAAAAAGGATGCTTTCCCACTAAAATCTCTGGCTATTTAGAGTAGAACTCTGCCCTTTATACTAGTTACAGGCAGTTTTTTGCATCCAAAAGCTTTGGTTGGAGTTTTACACACATTTGCAGTTTTTTATTGCTTAAAAACGCTTCCCAGCGCCTGCTGTACACGTTTTCTATTTTGACTCATAACTTCAAAAAGGATGCTTTCCCACTAAAATCTCTGGCTATTTAGAGTAGAACTCTGCCCTTTATACTAGTTACAGGCAGTTTTTTGCATCCAAAAGCTTTGGTTGGAGTTTTACACACATTTGCAGTTTTTTATTGCTTAAAAACGCTTCCCAGCGCCTGCTGTACACGTTTTCTATTTTGACTCATAACTTCAAAAAGGATGCTTTCCCACTAAAATCTCTGGCTATTTAGAGTAGAACTCTGCCCTTTATACTAGTTACAGGCAGTTTTTTGCATCCAAAAGCTTTGGTTGGAGTTTTACACACATTTGCAGTTTTTTATTGCTTAAAAACGCTTCCCAGCGCCTGCTGTACACGTTTTCTATTTTGACTCATAACTTCAAAAAGGATGCTTTCCCACTAAAATCTCTGGCTATTTAGAGTAGAACTCTGCCCTTTATACTAGTTACAGGCAGTTTTTTTGCATCCAAAAGCTTTGGTTGGAGTTTTACACACATTTGCAGTTTTTTATTGCTTAAAAACGCTTCCCAGCGCCTGCTGTACACGTTTTCTATTTTGACTCATAACTTCAAAAAGGATGCTTTCCCACTAAAATCTCTGGCTATTTAGAGTAGAACTCTGCCCTTTATACTAGTTACAGGCAGTTTTTTTGCATCCAAAAGCTTTGGTTGGAGTTTTACACACATTTGCAGTTTTTTATTGCTTAAAAACGCTTCCCAGCGCCTGGCTGTACACTTTTTCTATTTTGACTCATAACTTCAAAAAGGATGCTTTCCCACTAAAATCTCTGGCTATTTAGAGTAGAACTCTGCCCTTTATACTAGTTACAGGCAGTTTTTTGCATCCAAAAGCTTTGGTTGGAGTTTTACACACATTTGCAGTTTTTTATTGCTTAAAAACGCTTCCCAGCGCCTGCTGTACACGTTTTCTATTTTGACTCATAACTTCAAAAAGGATGCTTTCCCACTAAAATCTCTGGCTATTTAGAGTAGAACTCTGCCCTTTATACTAGTTACAGGCAGTTTTTTTGCATCCAAAAGCTTTGGTTGGAGTTTTACACACATTTGCAGTTTTTTATTGCTTAAAAACGCTTCCCAGCGCCTGCTGTACACGTTTTCTATTTTGACTCATAACTTCAAAAAGGATGCTTTCCCACTAAAATCTCTGGCTATTTAGAGTAGAACTCTGCCCTTTATACTAGTTACAGGCAGTTTTTTGCATCCAAAAGCTTTGGTTGGAGTTTTACACACATTTGCAGTTTTTTATTGCTTAAAAACGCTTCCCAGCGCCTGGCTGTACACGTTTTTCTATTTTGACTCATAACTTCAAAAAGGATGCTTTCCCACTAAAATCTCTGGCTATTTAGAGTAGAACTCTGCCCTTTATACTAGTTACAGGCAGTTTTTTGCATCCAAAAGCTTTGGTTGGAGTTTTACACACATTTGCAGTTTTTTATTGCTTAAAAACGCTTCCCAGCGCCTGCTGTACACGTTTTCTATTTTGACTCATAACTTCAAAAAGGATGCTTTCCCACTAAAATCTCTGGCTATTTAGAGTAGAACTCTGCCCTTTATACTAGTTACAGGCAGTTTTTTTGCATCCAAAAGCTTTGGTTGGAGTTTTACACACATTTGCAGTTTTTTATTGCTTAAAAACGCTTCCCAGCGCCTGCTGTACACGTTTTTCTATTTTGACTCATAACTTCAAAAAGGATGCTTTCCCACTAAAATCTCTGGCTATTTAGAGTAGAACTCTGCCCTTTATACTAGTTACAGGCAGTTTTTTGCATCCAAAAGCTTTGGTTGGAGTTTTACACACATTTGCAGTTTTTTATTGCTTAAAAACGCTTCCCAGCGCCTGCTGTACACGTTTTCTATTTTGACTCATAACTTCAAAAAGGATGCTTTCCCACTAAAATCTCTGGCTATTTAGAGTAGAACTCTGCCCTTTATACTAGTTACAGGCAGTTTTTTTGCATCCAAAAGCTTTGGTTGGAGTTTTACACACATTTGCAGTTTTTTATTGCTTAAAAACGCTTCCCAGCGCCTGCTGTACACGTTTTCTATTTTGACTCATAACTTCAAAAAGGATGCTTTCCCACTAAAATCTCTGGCTATTTAGAGTAGAACTCTGCCCTTTATACTAGTTACAGGCAGTTTTTTTGCATCCAAAAGCTTTGGTTGGAGTTTTACACACATTTGCAGTTTTTTATTGCTTAAAAACGCTTCCCAGCGCCTGCTGTACACGTTTTCTATTTTGACTCATAACTTCAAAAAGGATGCTTTCCCACTAAAATCTCTGGCTATTTAGAGTAGAACTCTGCCCTTTATACTAGTTACAGGCAGTTTTTTGCATCCAAAAGCTTTGGTTGGAGTTTTACACACATTTGCAGTTTTTTATTGCTTAAAAACGCTTCCCAGCGCCTGCTGTACACTTTTTCTATTTTGACTCATAACTTCAAAAAGGATGCTTTCCCACTAAAATCTCTGGCTATTTAGAGTAGAACTCTGCCCTTTATACTAGTTACAGGCAGTTTTTTTGCATCCAAAAGCTTTGGTTGGAGTTTTACACACATTTGCAGTTTTTTATTGCTTAAAAACGCTTCCCAGCGCCTGCTGTACACGTTTTCTATTTTGACTCATAACTTCAAAAAGGATGCTTTCCCACTAAAATCTCTGGCTATTTAGAGTAGAACTCTGCCCTTTATACTAGTTACAGGCAGTTTTTTTCATCCAAAAGCTTTGGTTGGAGTTTTACACACATTTGCAGTTTTTTATTGCTTAAAAACGCTTCCCAGCGCCTGCTGTACACGTTTTCTATTTTGACTCATAACTTCAAAAAGGATGCTTTCCCACTAAAATCTCTGGCTATTTAGAGTAGAACTCTGCCCTTTATACTAGTTACAGGCAGTTTTTTGCATCCAAAAGCTTTGGTTGGAGTTTTACACACATTTGCAGTTTTTTATTGCTTAAAAACGCTTCCCAGCGCCTGCTGTACACGTTTTCTATTTTGACTCATAACTTCAAAAAGGATGCTTTCCCACTA